>NC_051326.1:39858785-40161815 GCF_015220235.1 Choloepus didactylus
CAAGTTCAGTGCTTGCTAATTTGGGTTTCACTTGTCTGTCACCTCACCATAAATCTTTATGGCAACCCATGGCCTGAGCAAAACAGGCCTGCAGATCTTTGGTGCACAGCAGTCTGCATGACCTAGGCAGCTAAATGTTTAACCTATTGTCTTTGTAAGCCAGTAAGGAGAAAAAGGGTAAATTGACCTTCAAATGTAACTTTACGGGAAGCAGGCAGGAAGTGAGAGACTCTTAGTCTCACAAAAAGAGCAAAATGTACTTGTTCAAGTGTTATTCTAGTCCTTCCTGCACCACCTCTCAGGTCAGAATAACCTGTTCCTGCATCTATGCTCCCCCAACTCTTAGGAATGTCTTTGTCTAAAACCCTTATAAAAGGGCTTGCTGTTCTCTGAATTGCGTGGCTGATTTTCCCTGTGAAAGCCGCTTGAATTCTGCCTCCCTGTGAGTAAGCCCCAAATAAAGTTCATGTTTCAGCAAATGCTGGGCATTCTCTTTGGTCTTTTGACGGGCTGTGACAATCTTGAATGTCTTTTCTTCATAAATTTGGTCAAACTGACAGTTCTAGATGAGAGTATTATTTATTTATTTGTTTCTTGCATTGGCGGGATTCATGAGAACCTTCACAATACTGCAAATTTGAGAGTGGTTTTTTTAATGTGATTTTAAATCTATATTTTACAATATAGATTTTTTTTGCCTAAAGCAAAAGCACTCTGATTAATATTTATGAAGTACATTTTGTTGCATGTAGTAAGAGGGGAAATAGAAATCATAATGTCAGAGGTCATAGGCCTGGGTTTATCTAATTTTAATTAATGAAAATATATTGGGTATCAGTATTAAGATGAGTGGCAGGAGTTATTAGGAACATGGTGGTATCAATCATCAATTCAAAAAGCCAAGGCATACTAAATCAATTCTGTTGTCCTTTGGTTTGACCTGACTAATGGGTACAACTGTGTCTCCAGTGCTTTCATAAAACTTGCATAAGTATCCTTCTTCCTGAAAACTTGCTACTCATTGGAGAATATTTCCTCATTCAAAATCACTGTGTAAGTTTTCTCACAATGCTTTTACCAGTTTCACTCTAAATCTTCAGTATGCAATGACCCTGAAATGAATAAAGGAAAAATTATACATATGGCCTAAATTCTGCATATCATGGCAACAACATAGTGAGAAAACATGTGGACTAATCATATCTCAATTCAAAAACTTACCTGTAATATGACTTTGGACAATTTGTTCATTATATCAGACGTTCCTTATCTCCATTTAAAAGGAGAGAGCAGGAACCAATATTTATTTTCCTTTACATTTCTTCTAGAATCCAGCATAGAGCCTTAATATAGTAGACTCTAGCCAAAGCAAAAGAAAAACAAACAAATAACAGCCAAAAAACATGTCATGAATCAAATATGTATAAAAGTATATGAACTGTAAAACTGCTATTACTATTATGTTTGATTGATTAGAAACTCAAAAATGTAGCTGAAAAAATACCTTTGGACTCATTGGATTTCGTAGGAAGAACCATGCTTGGGCCTATTGCTTTAATAAGCAAATGTCTTGATTTGAGCAAATATGAAATTTATTTTGCATTTAACTTAAGAGCTGCCTCTGCATTTTGAGGTCATAATTACAGTTAGGAGTACAGCAATACTGGCTAGTTGCAAATTAAGGATAAAAGTAAAATTAAAAGACTCAGAAATACTAAAAGTTCTCACTCAGCAGCCGAGCTATCCTCCCATGGCAAACTACCCAAACCTCAGCGTCCAAGGAAACATTGTTAACCCTGGCTAATCTGGGCGAGGAGAGTGTGCGTGGCAAAATAAGACTCCGTTCATGCTGAGAACTTAGTCCTTAAATGGGAAAGTTGAGAGTAAGCACACATTAACATACTAAATTTCAGGAAAAGTCTAAAACTCCGTGGGTACAAAGTTTTTTCAATAGCTCTCCTTAGGTACAGCAGATACTATCATGCGTGGACACTTTTTGTTTGTTTTGTTTTGTTTTTTAAATTTTAGCTCAAAAAGAAAAGTGAGACTGTGTCCCTCTGCACCCCTGTAAACATGGCGCTCGGAGCCTGGGGATCATGATCTGCAGCCAGAGCGCGGCTGGGCCCCACCACGTCCTGCCCACCAGGGTCCCGGGGGCTGGGGTGGGCTCTGTTCCCACCCTGCGCACCGGCCCCGCTCTGCTTTCCGTGCAGAAATCCACAGACAAGCATGAATGGATAGCAATAGAAAATGGCGGTGGAACGGTGGGAATCAGCAATTTTGTACAGGAAACTCTGGGAGATGTCGTTTACTGTAGTCTTCCCGAGGTTGGGACCAAATTGAACAAACAAGAGGAGTTTGGTGCTTTGGAAAGGGTGAAAGCTGCTAGTGAACTTAATTCTCTCTCCCCTATCAGGAGAAGGAACAGAAATTAATGAAGCTCTTGGAGAAAATTCAGGACTTGTCAACAAATCTTGTTGTGAAGATGGTTGGCTGATCAAGATGAGGCAGAGAAATCCTTCAGAACTTGAACTAATGAGTGAAGAAGCATATGAGCAATAGGTGAAATCTATTGACGAGTGAAAATGGAACCTCTAAATAAACTAGTCTGAAACAACTTAATCCAGCAATATTTTAAATTACTGGTGGGTAGAAATTTATAATAGCAACTTTTAACAATACAACAGGAAAACAGAGACTACTTGTTCCAACTATGCTATTGCAAGAAAATATCCCTTAACTTTCTTATGATAGCAGATAAACACAATTTGCGTCTTTTTCACATCACCCAGGGATTTAGACTAGGATCTAGTTATTATATTCAGAATTCATAAATTTACATGAGGTAAAAACTACTTGCAAAAATTATGTAATTCATGGGTAGATTATCTTAAGCCTTACATAATATCGTAACTTGCTTACATCAATCCCTGGATTTGAGTCAAAATATTTAATGGTATTTTCACTGGAAATAACCTGGAGTGGATATAAGTTTTTGTTGTACAGTGTCGGGTGAGGAACAATACTATCTTAATTTTGCAATATACCACCATTCCTGGTGCTATTTTCATAAAATGAAGCAATAGCCTTGCAGCAAAATAAGAAACCCTTTAATAACAATAAAACATTCAACTCTCCATTAAAAAAAAAAAGAATAAGAAAAGTGAAAGCTTCTTACTCTATTGCAGAAATTGTGGGAATCAAGCAAAATGTCAGAGTCCTTGCAGGCACACAGGTGAAATTACACCACCAAAAGGCAAACATCTCCTTAATGTGCATACAAGATTGGCTTTGGTGAGGGGTATAAACGGAAGGACAGTCACTAAAAACCTTAAGGAACAGTCAATATCAGGGAAAGTACAAGGATGTGATGCAGCTATATATTTAATCACTTTTTTAAGGGTTGGGATAACTGTGTTGGAGGAAAATACAAGTCTAAATCGACAGTAGGTGTTCACGTTTAAAACTGGCTTAAAGCTTTGAAATGAGACAGTGAAGAGAACCTTATTGATTAATTCACTCATAATTAAGCAGAGTTTGAAAAGCAGGCTGTAATTGCCAAGATGCTCTTAAACATGTTTACTTTCTGTGGGTAACTAAAAAAGGAGACATAAACATGGCAATTAAAGGGTTATTTTCTGTCCTTCATATTCAAGGATGTTGCTATTAAAGATCAACCTGATTGGTATGTGATCTGAGTAGAGTCTTGAAATTTTTATTTCCTGCTGCAGTAAAGGGGATCATTGGTGTGGATAATTGGCCACTGCATATAATTAACAAAACATAGGCTGGTGTTCCATAGAGTCAGTGCCTCTGCGTGATCTATGCTGGAGTTCAATTTTCATTCTTTTAGATTTACTTTATACAACTGCTTTGTGATGGTGAGTGGTTCTCAGATTTCATGACTCATTAAAAGTCAAACTCTGAGAGATCTGTACCATACAGAGTGTTAAGATTAAAAGTAATTAATTACCTGGATACTAGAATAGTCATTACAAAACTAGTTGTATATCGATGGAAATCAATCTGCCTCCTTAATAATAGTCATGGTTAGTTTTTATCTTTGGACTTTGGCAGGGCGGCAAATAATGTGAAGAACTAAATCCGTGTAGTGTAACAGATGTCATTTCTTACAGTGAGCTTACCCCAAAATATATAAAGCATAAATATTAAACATAAGTATGAAAAAATGGCTGTTTACAAATTTCTGTTTTGCAGAGTTGCCAACCCCACATGAAAATGTTGTTGGTCGTTATTTAACTTCAGTTGACTTTTCCACGTATCCACCTAATTCAAGTGCCATTTGGTGTGCCATAGTTTTCCATCTTGATAATGTTCTACAGCTTATTTAGCCTTACCTCTATTGTTGAACTTTTGAGAGTTTTCCAATTCTCCTGTATTATAAATAGCACTTCTATGAAAAAAAAAAAATGGGTGTTTAGAGTTTCAACATCATGTAGTTAGAATACTGTGAAAACATTTATTGCAGACATGCCTATTTAGGGTAGAATGTTTGCCTGATCCTTATTTCTGATTTGTATTCTCTGATTCTGAGTCCCAGTCCTCAGTTTTTGCTGTGGGTAAAACCATAAATCAGAAACATTTGGAACAAACAAGACTTCATTTACTGTGTGTCTATTTTTCTAGCAGGTTTCATTTTTCAAATTGCTATTTTACAATCTGTGTAATGAAGAAACTACAGTCAGTGCCATTCTTCCATCAGTGCCAACTACTGTTTTTAAAAGTTTTTTGATATATAATTAACATTTTATAAACTACACATATTTAAAATGTTCAGTTTGATAGATCCACATAAAAGTCTAGGAAAATATAAAAACATATCTGAATTAATGAAAATGTTCCTTCATTTCCAACTTTTCTACAAGTATCTTTTGTTAATTAATGGAAGTTAAGGACTCCAAGACAATATATCATACTGAGTGAAATAGGCTATCATTTTTCCCTCCTTTAATAATGGGAGTGCTCAAATTTCATAAATAATAAGATATTTGAGAAAGATTTCTAATTGGTACCCTTTTTGTAGATTAAAATAAGTATCTATCATTGCAAAATGAATGGACAAAGTTAGATGTAATGCTGTTTCCTTAATCATTAATTGCAATTATTTTATAAATGTCAATGTGATGAGTTATTTGATGTTGAACCATCCTTGCAGTCCTACAGTGAAATCAACCCCTGCCATAACTGTGTATGTGTGTGTACATATATATGTGTGTATGCATATGTGTGTATTGTTTACAAAAATATTTAATTTTGATTCCTGATGGAGAGAACATTGCTCTGGCCCTTACAAGTAAAAACTCCTACTTTTAAGCTGTGTATCTCAATATGATCTGTAGACCCAGGCATCAAGTGGGGCTTCTTGTAGTCTTCTTTCCCAGGAGTGACAATCCTACATGCAGCCCTTGAATTCCAGTTCTCACTTTGGATTCTGTCTCAACCCTGCACCAAACAACATGCAGTTTAAAATTTCCCAGAATAGTTGAACTTCCTGTCACTTCTGTCTATGAACCTAGAGCCATTTATGTCAAAATTGAGACTCAGATCATTGTTTTTGCATTTGTGAATGTGATCCATGGAATATTGGCATTGTTTTAAGGATGACAAAGTAATTTTATTTTTATTAGCTTACAGTGGATTAAATTATAAATTCCAAAAGAGATTTTTTTTCTGTTTTATTTTCTAATTTACTTCTAGTACCTAGAACAGTGTCTAGTATATGGTAAGCTTTCATTCAAATTAGTTGTATGAATTAATTTATTATTTTTGTCTATCTTGGGTATGGTGTTGGAGTAGCGGTAATGTTTAAGACATGACTCATAGGAGTAAATAAGTCTATCTAGGAACACTTATTAGATAAAGTCTTCCCAAACTTGAAATTTTTTTTATTTTAGTTACTGAGAATATCTCATTTGGTTATATGAGATTTCATTTGGAAGTTATGTAACCATCCCTATCTTCTTATCCATATGTATACAAAATTCAAATCAACAGAATTCAAAGATGCTGAATTGATTTTATTAACATAGCTATTTTATTTAATCCTCATATTACCCTTAGAAGACTTGTATCATTTATCCCAATTTTACAAACAAGGGATTTTCTCACAGCACTCAATGTCAAAGCTGATTTTCAAAAAAAACTTCTAGTACTCTAGTACTCTTTGCATAGCACACAGACATTTCTGAATTTAGCTGGACTTTATGTTTTACTGGCTCATGTTGATGATTATTGTTTCTCAAATTTATCTTTCTCCCACACTTGATGACATGGGTATCATTTTATATGAGATTTTAGAGCCCAAGAAAATCATTTGTATCTGATAAATACCAAAGCATTGTTATTGATTTGTGTTTATTTAATATCTATTTTTTTTTAATATCTAAGTGAGAAAACTTGCACTAATGATCCTGCACCCAAGTCTGGTAAATAATACATTGGACATCAATGGGGTGTTTTCTGGGAAAGTTATGATCACCCTCAATGCACTGTCTGAGGATGCTTAAAAAGAAAGCCTGATTATAACAATTCTGATAATAATGTTAAATTTACAGAGAGGTTGGATTGAGGTTATAACCCACTACCTGTAAATGAAATAAAGGAAAACTGATATGAGTAAGATTTTTCTGGCATCATATAAATGAACAAAAGAACTGATTCTATACATCAGTCTTTTAAAGGACTACTGAAACTACGCCTTTAACAAAATGAGTTTTTAGAGGCACAATTTCCAAAAGTAAATTTCTGAAGCAGAGGCTTCACGATTTTAGCCTGGATACATTGCACTTTAGAATAACACCATCAATTCTGAGAATCATCTAAACCTGCACTAATAGGAAATTATTTATCCATGATAAAATCCTTCCAGAGAAATATGCAAAATAGAGTGAACGCTGTAACATTATATTTGTTTCATTTGGTTTGTATTTGGGTGAAAATTCTATGTGATACTATTGAGCTTTATTTATTACCTTAAAGTTTGTTATTTGATTTTTAAGAAGTCCCCAGTCCTCAGAACTCATTACCTCTAAGAAAACTAATTTTTAAACATTCAAATGAAAATCTTACTGTCTAACGTTTCATTTCAAGTTACAGTAGGCTAGAATATCCCCAGTAGGGTAACTTATGAGTAAGTAATCTGGAAAAAAATATTGAATAAGGCTCAATTCTCAGAGTTTTAGGATATCATGCCATAGATCTAGTAATTTTTTATACCTGAGAACTCAGCAATACTTTTAAAGCAAACAGATATAATTCCATATTCATAGTGCTGTTATTAGCCAAGGTCTCTTTCAATCTTATGCTCTCAGCTTCCAAAATTTAACTACTGTTATCTCCTATAATATCTGACATTAATTTATAATGATAGTGTCTCTAGTGACTATACATAGTGAAAATTCAAAATGTATCACTGACTTTTTATATTAATAGACTTTATTTTTTAAGGGAAGTTTTAGTTTAACAGAAAAAAATATGCAGGAAGTATAGATAGTTCCCATATACCCCCCCCCCCGTATTACAGTTTCCCCTATTATTGACATATTCATTAGTGTTGTACATTTTTTTAATTGAGATTGTTCACATATCATCTAATTATCCAAAAAACCAAAGTGTACAATCAATTGCCCCCAGTACCAACATACAACTGTGCATCCATCAACACAATTAATTTTTTTTCAATTTTTAGAACATTTTCATTATGCCAGAAAAGTAATAAAGAAAAGAAAGGAAACTCAGATCCTCCCATACCCCTAGCCAACCCCCTCCATTGGTGACTCATCTCATAGTATTGGCATAGTACTTTTGTTACTGTTGATGAAAGAATGTTAAAATACTACTAACTGTGGTATATAGTTTGCAATAGGTATATTTTTTCCCTATATATCCCTCTACTATTAACTTCTAGTTATAGTGTCATACATTTGTTCTGGTTCATGAAAGAGATTTCTAATATTTGTATAGTTAATCACAAACATTGCTCACCACAGGGTTCACTGTTTTATACATTCCCATCTTTTAACCTCCAGCTTTCCTTCTGGTGACATATGTGACTCTGAGCTTCCCCTTTCCACCACATTCACACACCATTCAGCACCGTTAGTTATTCTCACAATGTGCTATCATGACCTCTGTGCATTTGCAAACATTTAAGTTCAACCTAGTTGAACATTCTGCTCATAATAAGCAAACCTCCCCATTCTTTAGCCTCATTCTATATCCTGCTAACTTATATTTCATGTCTATGCATTTACATATTATAATTAGTTATACGAGTAAGACCCTGCAGTATTTGTCCTTATGTATCTGACTTATTTCACTCAGTATAGTGCCCTCAAGAGTTCTTCATCAACCCATTTTTTTAAGACGGTTTTGTTCACACACCATACATTTCATCCTGAGTAAACAATTGATGGTTCCCTGTATAGTCACATATTTATGTATTCATCACCATCACCACTATCTACATAAAGACGTCTCCATTTCTTCCACAAAGAAGGAAGAAGAGTCAAAGAAGGTAGAGAGAAAAAAGAAAAAGAAAGAGAAAAAAAAAAACCCATGATGGCTGGGAAGCAACAAAAGTAAAGATAGCATTAAAATAAAGTAGAATAAAGAGTCAGACATCACCAATTCCAAGAGTCCCATGCTTCTCTTTTATGTCCCCCTCTTAAATACATTTAGCTTTGGTATATTGCCTTTGTTACATTAAAGGTTGCAAAATACAATGTTTCTGTTAATTATAGTCTCTAGTTTGCATTGATTGTATTTTTCCCCCAACACCACCCTAATTTTTAACACCTTGCAAGGTTGACATTTGTTCTCCCTCATGAAAAAACATATTTGTACATTTTATCTCACAATTGTTGAGCACTCTAGGTTTCACTGAGTTGTGCAGTCCCAGTCTTTATTTTTCCTCTTTCCTTCTGGTGTCCCACGTGCTCCTAAACTTCCTCTTTCAACCACACTCACAGTCATCTTTGTTCAGTGTACTTACATTGCTGTGCTATCATCACCCAAAACTGTACTCCAAAACCTCTCACTCCTGTCTTTTCCTATCTGTCTGTAGTGCTCCCTTTAGTATTTCCTGCAGCTCAGGTATCTTGTTCACAAACTCTGTCATTGTTTGTCAGAGAATATTTTAAACTCTCCCTCATATTTGAAGGGCAGTTTTGCTGGATATAGGATTCTTGCTTGGTGGTTTTCTCTTTCAGCATTTTAAATATATCACACCACTTCCTTCATGCCTCCATGGTTTCTGTTGAGAAATCCACACATAGTCTTATCAAGCTTCCTCTGTAAGTGATGGATCACTTTTCTCTTGCTGCTTTCAGGATTCTCTTTTTGTCTTTGACATTTGAAAATCTGATTAAGTGACTTTGTATAGGCCTATTCAGATCTATGCTGTGTGGGGGATGCTGTGCTTCTTGGATCTATAATTTCATGTCTTTCATAAGAGATGGGAAATTTTCATTGATTATTTCCTCTATTGCTTCTGCCCTTTTTCCTTTCTCTTCTCCTTCTGGGGCACCCATGTCATGTACATACAAGCATTTCATGTTCTCATTCAATTCCCTGAGCCATTGCTCATATTTTTCCATTCTTTTCCCCATCTGTCCTTCCGTGTGTAGGATTTCAAGTGTCTTGTTGTCCAGTTCCTGAGTGTTTTCTTCTGCCTCTTGAGATCTGCTATTGTATGTCTCCATTGTGTCTTTCAACTCTTGTGTTGTGCCTTTCATTTCCATAGATTGTGCCAGTTGTTTTTCTGACCTTTCTATTTCTACTTATGTATGCCCAGTGTTTTTGTTATATGCTTAATTTCTTTTGCCATGTCTTCCCTAAACTTTTTGAATTGATTTAGCATTAGTTGTTTCAATTCCTGTATCTCAGTTGAAGTGTAAGTTTGCTCCTTTGACTGTGCCATAACTTTGTTTTTCTTAGTGTAAGTTGTAGTTTTCTGTTGTCTAGGCATCTGGTTTCCTTGGTCACCCCAATCAGGTTTTCCCAGACCAGAACAGGCTCAGGTCCCAGAAGGAGGAAATATTCAGCACCAGGTTTCTCTGAAGGAATGTCTTAAAAGATTGACACACCCTGTGAAGCCTGAAGGCACTGTGCTTTTCCTAACCTGCCCAGCAGGTGGTGCCTGTCAGCCTGTCACTCCCAGCTGGTGTAAGGAGGTGTGGCCCCTTTAATTTTCAGCTTAAGTTGTTTCTGGTTTGATTATTTTCCCCCAGGCCCTGAGATCTGGTTCTGAATGGAAGGTGGCTAGTAGAGCTGGGCACCACCTCTTTCCTTTTAGGGAAGATACACCCCCTAGGGAATTTTCATTTGCATTTAAATAGGTTCTTTGTCTCTCTGAATCCACTATCTCCACCCTTGTCTGGGTGAGAGCACTGTGAGCTGAAAATGGCTGAGGCTTTCTCCACTGAGCCACTCAGGTTGAGAGAGAGAAAAAGGGACAGAAAGCCCCCTTTCAGGGTCAGTCCATGGCCCCCAGTTTCACCTGTCAGCCAGAGATAGTACCCAGTCCTCTGGGCTCCCCCTCCCAAGACAGAGAATTCCCTGGCTCTTCAAGGTCCATCATCACTAAAAGCCTCTGCCTGCTTTTTGGGGATTTGCAGCTTGCATTGAGCAGTCCACATTTGCCAAGTAAAACCCCAGTTGGAGCTGGCCTGAGATATATTTGCTTGTTCAGAAAGTGCTGCTGTCTATCTAAGTGAGGCTTTGCAGTTTGGGCTGCCATGGGGGAAGGGGTTTCCCAGTTCTTGTCTGCAATTTCTACTCACAGATTCCATGCTGCGATCTCAAGCATTTCTCCCAATCCAGGTTGTTGTATGATGTGTGGACAGTCATGGTTGTCCCCCTGCAGTTATTCCAGATCATTTACTGGTTATTAGTTGCTCCAGGAGGACTAACTAACTTCCACTCCTCTGTATGGTGCAATCTTCTTCTGTCTCCCAATGCTGCACATTTTTTTACAATTGATGAACCAATGTTTATACATTATTATTAACTAAGATGCCTGGTTTATAGTAGGATCTACTCTGTGTTGTATAGTACTATGGGTTTTGACAAATGTGTAATGTCATGTATCTACCTTTACAGAATCATATAGAATAATTTCACCAACCTAAAACTAATGTCAATGATTTTTCAGCCTTGGAGTCTGTGGTAGTTTGAATTATGTACCCCAGGAAAAACAAAACAAACAAACAAACATGTTAATCTTAACCTGATTCTGTGGATGTGAATGCATTGTACATAAGACCTTTTGAAGATGCCATTTTTACTTAAGATGTGGCCCAACTAAATGAGGATGGGCTTTACTCCTATTACTGGAGGCTTTACAAAGAGAAAGCCACATGGAGCAGAAGAAACTAGAATTCAAAAGAACCTGGAAGACAAAGGAGAGGGCATCACCATATGATGGGAATGCCAAGAAATCAGGGATTGCCGGCCAGCCAGATTGCTTCAGAGCATGGGAGGAAGCAAGCCTTCTAGCCCATGAGCCATTAAATTCCTGCTTTTAAGCTGACTTATTGTATGGTATTTATCTTAGGATCCTGGAAATTAAGAAAAGTTCACTTAGCATTTACTTTTTATTTTTAAAATAAGGTTGAAATTTATCTTAATTTTTGCTTAGAATAAAAAAAAATTTTTTTTTAAACAGGAAGTAAAAAAGAGGAAATATATGGAATCACAGATAATATTTGAGCCTGATAGCAAATACCAGAAACACCACTGACCATGAAATCTCATGGAAATATCACCAAATATTTCAGGATAATTTCTTCCAAGATTTTAGAATGCATAAAGAGATTTAATACAATATATTGAGAATTCCATAAGCTTTCCCCCCTTTTAACATTGCAAGTCAATTCTGCTATAATGCAAAATACATGTTCCTAAAAAATCACTATGCATGCAAAACAATGAAACAAAATGGGGTAGGTGGTGCTTAAAGGAAAATGACGTTAGGGACAAAACACTCAGCAACTTTCTTAGTGACACATTAAAGAAAAAAATAACAGAAACCTGAAAAGATAATAGAACAGTTTTACACATGTTAAACAATAACAGGATACACAAATACTACAATAAATACGGTATTTTCCATTGCAAAAGACCTAAATTTTGCTTGTGGAAGTGGGTGTTAGAAGGATCACGGCTTGTGAGTTATTGTGAAGGGGTAGAAAGACAGTTATCTGAAATCGGACAGAAAGTTATAATAACAGATCGGTATGCCTGTGCCTCATAATACGAGCAGTGAACTGAGATAGGTGGTGGAAATTCAAGTTGTGTGTACTTGTGCTTGTTACATAATCCTATGAAGCTCAGTTCAGCTGCGTGCAGTTTTCTGCATTTGCCTCGTGTTTCTTGTGGGTGAAATCAAGCATGAATGAATGTGAATTCCTGTTAAGCTCAAATTGTTCCCTAATATATCAATCACATTGGAACAAATTTCTGTTTTTAAAATGAGCGTTATAGCAGAACTAACTTCATTGTGATTATTGTTCTTTTTTATTTAGGTGGTTGGCATAAAAATTATTTGTAGAGACTTCATAATATT
The DNA here is from genome assembly GCF_015220235.1 of Choloepus didactylus. Taxonomy (NCBI): domain Eukaryota; kingdom Metazoa; phylum Chordata; class Mammalia; order Pilosa; family Megalonychidae; genus Choloepus; species Choloepus didactylus. The sequence continues at coordinate 39,871,372 of NC_051326.1, forward strand.
CTGAGAATTATATATATAACATATAAAATACTATATTATAGTAAAATTAATACAGTCTTTTGCATAATGAATAAATAAACTTATATAAGTAAGTCTATACAAATAAATTTAATCTTCTGCTGCTGAACATATAGGTTGTTTCTAATTTTCCATCATTCTAAATGCTTTTGAAATACCTTCATAAGCGTTAACATCTTTTAGGATACACTAGGATAAAGTATATGTAGTGAGTACTTAGTAGTGAGAACTTTGAAATCAATTCCGGCTCTATCACTTAAAATTTACTTGAATCTGTGCAAATTACTTAACATTGCCAAACCTCAATTCTTTGTCTGTAGAATGGAGATGAAATGTTACCTACCAGTTAGCATGGGAAAGAATTGAAATACATACCATTTTTTTAAAAATTTAATAAATTTTATTTTGAAATAAATTCAATCTTACAGGAACAGTTGCAAAAACAGTACAAACCCCATACATAGAACCCCAGCATACCCCAACCCCCCTCCTCCAATACCCCAATCCACCACTTTTAACATCCTGTCACACCACCATTTCTTTCTTTCCCTCCCTCTCTCCTCCCTCCCACCCTCCCTATCTATCATCCATCACCTATTGCTCTTCCTCTGAACACATGAGAGCAAGCTGCACATATCTTTGAAACAAACAATATAATTCACATATACCTTTCCCAAGGAAAAGAACAGTCTTTTATGCACTCTCATTAAGTGCAGCTAAGAAGTTCAAGAAATTCAATATTGATACAAAGCTTACATTCTATGTTTCCTTTTTTTTTTTTTTTCCTTATGTCCCATCTGTGTCCCTTTGAGCCTCCTCTCCTCCATCCTCAAATCCCATCCAGGATCATCCTTGGCATTTAATTGTCATCTATTTAGACTGTCTTTTTTTTTTTTTTTTCAATTGTGGAAACATATATATAGCCTAAATCTTCCCATTCCACCCCCTCCCTAGCATTCCATTAGTGGGATTAATCACATTTAGAATGTTGTAATGCTATCACCTTCCCACCATTCTTTTCTAGAAGTTTCCCTTCACCCCAAACAGAAACCCTACTCTTATTTCTTATCTCCCCATTGCCCCTTCCCCCACTTCTCGGAACCCCTACTCTACTTTTCATCTCTATGGTCATATTCTCTGATACTTTCTTTGTGTTTACCATGGGGTTTAAATTTAACATCTTAAATCTATAACAATCTTGTTTTTCTTTGATACCAACTTAATTACAATATGACACATAAACTATGTTCCTATACTCCATCACTCCCCCACCTTTATGTAGTTCTTATCAAAAATTACATATTTTACATGGAGTCCAAAACTACTGATTTATCATTACAGTTTATGTATTTTAGATCCTGTAGGAAGTAAATAGTGGAGTAATAAATCAAAAAGACAGTAGTATTGGTATTTATATTTACCATGTGATCTTTACTGGAAATCTTTATTTCTTCATGTAGTTTCGGTCAATTGTTTAGTGTCCCTTCCTTTCAGCCTGCTCAACTCCCTTTAGCATTTCTTATAGGACTGATTACTGCTGATGAAGTCCCTCAGCTTTTGATTATCCAGGAATGTTTTCATCTCTCCCTCATTTTTATCCTCCAGGTTTTTGTGAATTCTCCAAGTCTCTGATGGTTATTGACTTCTATTTGTATTCCATTGTGGTCTGAGAACGTGCTTTGAACAAATTCGTTTTTTTTTTTTTAATTTATTGAGGCTTGTTTTTATGTCCCAGTATATGGTCCATTCTGGAGAAAGATTCGTGATCACTAGAAAAGAATGTGTGTTCCGGTGACCTGGGATGTAATATTCTATATATGTCTGTTAAAATTTTCTGTATCTCTCTATCCTTTCTTTGTTTCTCTGTCAGTAGGACTCCCTTTAGTGTCTGAAGTAGGGCTGGTCTTTTATTAGCAAAATCTCTCAGCATTTGTTTGTCTGTGAAAAATTTAAGCTCTCCCTCAAATTTGAAGGAGAGTTTTGCTGGATAAAGTATTCTTGGTTGGAAATTTTCTCCCTCAGGATTTTAAATATGTCATGCCACTGCCTTCTCGCCTCCATGGTGGCCGCTGAGTAGTCACAACTTAGTCTTATGTTGTTTACTTTGTATGTGGTGAATTGCTTTTCTCTAACTGCTTTCAGAACTTGCTCCTTCTCTTCAGTATTTGACAGTCTGATCAGAATATGTCTTGGAGTGGGTTTATTTGGATTTATTCTATTTGGAGTTTGCTGGGCATTTGTGCTTTATGTATTTATATTGTGTAGAAGGTTTGGGAAGTTTTCCCCAACAATTTCTTTGAATACTCTTTCTAGAACTTTACCCTTCTCTTCCTCTTCTGGGACACCAATGAGTCTTAAATTTGGATGTTTTATTTTATCTATCATATCCCTGAGATCCATTTCGATTTTTTCAATTTTTTTTCCCCATTCTTTCTTTTGTTCTTTCATTTTCTGTTCTGTGGTCCTCGAGGAGGCTGAGTTGTTGTTCAACTTCCTCTAATCTTGTATTATGAGTATCCAGAGTCTTTTTAATTTGGCCTACAGTTTCTTTAATTTCCATAAGATCATCTGTTTTTTTATTTACTCTTGCAATTTCTTCTTTATGCTCTTCTAGGGTCTTCTTTATGTCTTTTATATCCTGTGCCATGCTCTCATTGCCTGCCTGTAGTTCTTTGATTAATTGCACCAAGTACTGTGTGTCTTCTGATCTTTTGATTTGGGTGTTTGGGTTTGGGTTCTCCATATCATCTGGTTTTATCATATGCTTTAAGATTTTCTGTTGTTTTTGGCCTCTTGGCATTTGCTTTACTTGATCTGTAATTTGTCAGAACTGTAGCTTGGTGATGTGCACTTTCTCTAACTAACCAGCAGGTGGCGTCCGTGAGTCACCTATTCCCCTCAAGTCAGTTCTCCCCAAGTTTGTCTTTGTGGTGTGTGGGGATCTGACTCTTGTGGGGTCCAATTGGTGCACTTAATTGGGGTTTGTTGTTGGTGCTGTCCGCCCTGAATAAGGGGCATGTGTCTGAGCGGTTAGGGAGAAAGGGCAGCTTTAATAATCAAACCTCCCAGGTGTTCCTGGAGACTTAAGGCTGTTCTCTGCCACTGACCCACAAGTCCTTGGTATTGGTGTAGGTTCCCTGGGATTTCTGGGTGGTTCCCCCTTCCCTGCTGTGCTCTTCCAGGACCTCTGCTGAGGGAGGGCCGTGCCACATCACAAGTGTGCATTGGCCTCCAGGGAAGCCCTGGGATGCTGGGCCTTGCAGGGGAGTTCCCAGCCAGCTTCAAAGATGGTTGAATGGGACGCGTTAACTTCCCCCTTTTCGCACAGCTCTGCCCTCCCAGCTCTGGGACAATCAGCCACGGGTGTATTAAAGGCCACTATCCATGGCTGACACTGTGGCATGTGCATGGTGCTGCGGGAAAGGCTCTCTATCACACTGGGCTTCCCAGCATGGCTCTGGGCTGTGGGTCCAGCCCCAGGCAGGAGCATCCCCCGCCCACCGGGAGATGGCTGCAAGTCATGCAGTCCTTTCTCCCTTTGGCTCCCCTTTGCTCCCCTGGGCCTGAGACAGTCAGCAGCAGGTGTGGGAAGGGGTATCCTCCACGCCAGACACCGAGGTGTTAGCCCAGCCCGCTCCCACTTTGCTTCACTGTGCGGCTCTCCCTGTCATATCTGCAGCTGCTCTTGGGCTTTTTTTTTTTTTTTTTAAAGAACTAGTCAGTCTCCAAATGCCAACCCACTGTTTTTCCACACTGCAGCGTGGCCGAGGGACTTTCAGCCGATTCACTCACTCGTTTCAGAATGCAGACTCCTGGTTTCACCAAATGCACGGTCCCTGTAGATTTAGTAGACCTTTTCTGGCTGGTGCTACTCTGGAACTGGTGTTCTGGGTCACTTTCTGGTTTTTATCTAGTATTTTTCACAGAGGTGTTTTTTGCCCTGTCTCACCTGGCCACCATCTTAGGTCGAGCTCAAAATACATATGATTTTAAAGCAATAAACTGATTGTTTAGAATATAGTATGCACTCAATAAAAAAGGTATATGGTGTGAGGAGTTCAAATAATCTGAGTTCATGAATTTTAAATACATTTACGGTTTCCAAATATATTTTAGCAGGTTATTTTCCAGAAATCAGTGTAAAAGAGACCCTTTGATTATAGGATAGTGTTATCATACTTTTTTTTTTTTAAGTTTTCTTATTTTAAAGCCATATTTCTTTTTCTTTTCTTTGGTTACTAATGAGATTGGTTATACTTTCATAGGCTATTTTTGGCCACTTTTATTTTCTCTGAGGCCCGAAGTTTTCTATTCTATTCTATCATATGCCTCTCTTTCCATTTCCTCATCTTCTGACTGCCCTAGGTTGTTATCTTTAGGTTTAAATGTGAAGTACCTTTAATGAATTTCCTTATCATCTCTTAAGTACCTGATTGTTATGTCATGTGATGTTGTTCTCTCCTCTTGTGTGTTGCTCCTAATTCCTTCTACCTCTTCATCATGTTCTAACAGGGAAAAACAAAACAAAACAAAAATACAAAAACTATTAAAGCATGTGTGCCATTTTGAATGTATTGTGTCCCCCAAACACCATTATCTTTGATGTAATCTTTTGTGGGCAGATGTTATCAGTTTTGATTAGATTTCTTTGAGTGTTTCTTTGGAGCTGCACCCCACCCAGCTGTGGGTGATGGCTCTGATTGGATATTTCCATGGAGGCATGGCCCCATCCATTCAGGGTGGGCCTTGATCAGTGGAGCCATATAAATAAGCTGATGGGCAGAGGGAACTCAGTGCAGCTGTGAGTGACGTTTTGAAGAGGAGCAAGCTTGCTAGAGAGGAACGTCCTGGGAGAAAGCCATTTTGAAACCAGAACTTTGGAGCAGATGCCAGGCACGTGCCTTCTCAGCTAACAGAGGTTTTCCGGATACCATTGGCCATCCTCCAGTGAAAGTACCCAATTACTGATGTGTTACCTTGGACACTTTATGGCCTTAAGACTGTAACCGTGTAGCCAAATAAACCCCCTTTTTATAAAAGCCAATCCATCTCTGGTGTTTTGCATTCTGCAGCATTAGCAAACTAGAACAGCATGTGTATGTAAAGTCCTTCTGCTCACCTCTTCTAACAAGAATTCTGGGCTTTTCTACAATTTCTGCCCAGAAACATCTCCTATTCTGTCTTGTTTCATGTGTTCCTAGGCCAGGTCAAAATAGCGTAAACTTGAAGGGATAGAACTAAGGAAGCCAGAATGACTAATGAGATTTATGTCAAAATCACTTTCAGACTCACTAATTTGAAAATTTCCAGGCTGAACTTAAGGTGGGAGAAAACTTGTCAGATTTTGAAAAGCATGTAGTTTCTCATTGCTGCGAAAACTTCCCTGATAACCTGTCTTCATTTTTTAGTTATTTCATTTGCTTGATATTCTTAACATGACACACATCCTGCTTACTGTTATTTCCGCTATGTAGATTCTGTAGTGGAACACAAATCCCTCTAATCAAAATTGTCAAAATTCTCTCAGTGTAGAATTACCCTAGCTGACTTTTATACAAGAATATTATAATCAATTCAACTCACCATTTCTTACACAAGCCATGTCTCTCTTTTTCTCATTATAGTTATTTTTACTCTTCACTTCAGCTAGCATAACCTTTTGTTTTTGGCTTAACTGCATTTCTGTATTCTCGAACATTTTGTGAGCTCAACTTAAATGCTACCTCTTCCACGATACAGTTCTCTCTTTGTCCAAGATCTCCAAAAGCACAACCTGAGCCAAAGATGTTTGTATTACTACATTATTAGTGTATAAACTCTGGGGAAAAGGAGTGAGGAAAAGGAGGAGTGAACCAGGGGAAAAAGATGAGTCAAGATGAAGGCACATTTCTGAACTGTCTACCACCACTTTTCAAGTGATGCTGATTCAAGTGATGGTCCAATGAGATTTGGAGCATCCTCCCGGAAGACAGATAATTACAGTATCTCAAGACGTTCCATGGATTGTGGGAGAAAGGGGAAAAAAAAATGTATGTGCATTTTTCTGACCTGCTGTTCAAAGGTCTGCCCCACAGACAGGGCTTTATCTCACCTACATTCTGCTTTGCAAGTGTATGAGCACGAAGTAGCATCCAAGGCCTTGCATGCCTCAGTGTCAAATGGGAAGCCCTTGGGCAACAGGTGAGAGATATGTGGCCTGGGCGTGTGGAGGGGCGCTGCCAGATTTCATCTGAGTAAAATTGGGTGAATACCACAAAGCAGTGGCTAAAATAAGAAATAGAGACAGATCAGGCCAAGAGGAACTGAAGTGGGCATAAAAGATGGTTGGTATAGCTCACCAATCCAAAATCCTTCTGCAACCCAATCAGGCTTAAGTAAATATCCCTTCAGTAAGTTATACATGCACAGCACTATATGTGCATCTCTTTTCTCAATTTAGCTCCAATGCAATGAAGAAAGTGACAACAGTATGTGGTGGTTTAAAGCTGTATGTATCCCAGAAACTACACTGTTGGCCACTCTGATTAGTATAACCCAAAGAGAATGGGACCTAATCATTTCAATCCTCTCCTACATAATTTAATTAAGGCTACTATCAACAAGACTTTAATTAGCTGAATGAGTCCAACCTGCAGTATTGACCTCAATTATGCACCCCAGGATCTTGAACCCAATCAGCTGAACAAATTCATAAACAATTAGGGTCTATCTTAGAGAGAGCAGGTGGCTTTATTCTAGAGTTTCTGTGGTGACCTTTTGGTTTTCCCAGAAGCATGAATCCAGGTGCAGCAGGATGCTGCAGACTATGTCCTGGCCCACATCTATAATGACCCTGGCCAGTTAGTTGAGGCTAAACTGAATGCCCTCCAAGGCTGAGATGTCACCATTGAGCACTGTAACTAATGTCAGGGATAAATTCTGCATCACTTTTCTAATTGGGTGATTCCCATTGTAGGAATAACTGCCTGCATAGTGTGCACGATGAGTAACTAAGCCCTTAGAGAAGTCTCCCAAAAGAAAACAAGCTCATTTTGGAGACACTTCTGTAGTCATCTGAGATATACATGATATACTGATGGTGTTTCATTAAACACTCGGAGGTCTCTTTTCATCACCTATAAAGTGTAGGTAATTGTATTTTCAAAAGGGAAGCAAATTAATGCCTAGCTTCAACACAAGAAGTACAGTCTCAGGGTCATATATGGTGCCTCTGGAAAGAAAGTGTTGTTGAAAATTTCAGGAAATAAGCCTGTCAGGAGGCACAGGTTAGCAGTGACTCCAACGTCACCTTCTGGACAGCTGGCAAGCCTCAGGGTTCCCAGTTCGATTGGAGTGATTGATCTAGTCACTATTTTGGAAGGACTGCCTGAGCACTGTCCCATTTGTCCTGTTTGTCCATGCTTCCACCCGAGGAGCATTCGTCCACCCCTTGAACTAACTGGGCAATAGCTTTGGAAATGAGACTGGAATGACACCTAGATGCTCAGCAGGTGCTTTGTGTACAAGAGCAAGTGCCGGACTCTTAGGTTTCTGATAGAACTTTTGGTAAGGTTAAGGTCATGGTGATCAAATTGTGGCCAGAGTCATCTGGATGGGAATGATAAACACAACATCCAATAAATTTAGGGAGCATGCAGTAGTTTTGGAAAGCTATGCCTGGACATTTTTTTCTTAAGGAAGGTTCCAGTGGTCTTTTGAAAGATAAAAGATCATTAATGTTCCTCCCGTCCCCATACTCCTTGGGGTAGAAAGTGTTCCCTCCTCAGGTCCTCATAGGCTGGGGTTATTTCCCTCCTCCCATTATTAAAAAAAAAACATGGAATGTTACTCTCTAATAACTAAAACTATACCTTTTTTCCAGTCATTCCCTACTTGCACTCAGACCATTATTTTCTGAAAAGTCAGGTGTGAGAAGAATGAGGGCATTTTAATAAAACTTACAGATACCTATTATGTCCCTAGTTTGATTCACATAAACCATTCTAGGGCAATTTGCCAAGCAGTGTTCTCAAACAAGTGGTCATTATCTTATGATCTAGGACTATGACAATTCAGCAAGACAATCCAGGAGGTGAAACAAGAATTAGGTTAGAATCTCTTGGGCCCCTTTTTGGCTGGGCTGCCACCCAGAAAGTAGAACAACCAGACTGTCCTGAAGTTGCTGTTAGAGGAAAGAAAGATGTGTCATGCCCAGAAGTGTTCAGGGCAGGATCCTGCGTTTTGAAGTATCTATAAAACCCTCCACCCTTTTCATGTTTATTATCACCTAAGAAATGGTTGAGTGGAGATGATTCCTTTCAGGGAATAGCTGTGTTTATTAACTAAACTGAATTGACTAAAGTGTGTTAGTAAGGAGGAGGCAAGGAAGATAGAGTCAGAATTTTTTTTGAATCAAATCTTGAGAATGTTCTTCCAATGTCCAATAACATTTGATGTCTGTGAATGGTAAGGAGTATGGCTAGTGTATCAAGTATTTTGACAATCAGTCCATTGTGGAATGACTTTTTGATAAAATCCACATGGCCATCAGACTGCAGATTGTCCAGAAAGCTAAAACCATTATGTAATTAGTTACAAGAGCTAGAACTGTGTGGCTAGATTTGGCTGATCAAAGAGTAACAGCAACACTATAACCTTAAAATGTTTCCACAGTGGCAAGTCACCCCTTGTAGCCCTCGGAGAGATCAAAGAGTGGTTGTGACCAACACATCATGCATAATAGCCTTCCCCACTACATATGGGTCACCTTTGGCAGGAATCACAAGTCTGGCATGCAGTGGTAGCTTCTGCACCAGAAACATAAAGTCCATTACTTTGTACCCAATCTATGATGGTAGATGTGTTCTCATGTCTGCCACAATGATAAATCCAAGCATAGATGGTGCCATTCTGGGCTGTGCAGGCTCAATGAGCAGCTGATGCCAGGCATCTATGAAGGACTCAAACTATTTAATTACCAGCTATGATTTGCTTCTATAGTTCATGTCACCAAAGAAGAGAGTGTTCAATCTGCCAGCCTGCTGTTATCTAAGTTGGCATTCCAAATAAGTGGACAATTGACAATAACCTAAGTGTCAATAAAAATATAACAAGGTTTATTAAGGGGATTATAGGCCAGAACTATGAAAATGGCCTTTAGTTTAGCCCACTGAGCAAAGTGAACACATTCATTTTTGATTTTGCAGAACTGATGCTGAGGTTGAGCAGCTATATCCGCCCATTTTCAGTACAGGTGAACCATCAGTGAACCTGGCTCAGGCATTAAAAGGAATCTGTGAATCAAGGGCCACACAGATCATGTGGATTTATTTCAGGCAGCAGAGTAGAGGGAATGTTTCCCCAACCTGCATAGTTGCCACTTTTCCAAGTAAAGCTTGGGTGCTGATGACAAATGAAGTGCATTCTTTAATATACCATTTCCATCTGACAAATGAGGCTCATCGAGCCCCTCCCACATTGTTAGTTGTTGAGTCTGAATAGACTCATCCCAAAATGAGATTAGTCACAAGGCCTCCCTGGGTCAGGTGTTCAGTTTTGGCAAAAGCCCATGAGTACCATGAATAAACTAACAGCTGTTTTTTGAAAAGGATGTACCTGGTCGCTGTGTCAGTAAAGCAACAAGACCGAAACTCCAAGGGTTTCTCTAGGCCAGGAGTGCTTCTCTTTGCCAGAGATGCCATTTGGCAAAATCATCTGTCAGAGAAACTAGTAGCTCAAATGAGTAATTAGTGTTTAGGATCCCAAAGGTCTACACTTCTTTACATGAGGAAAATCCCACTTGTAGGAAGATCACACTTTTCTACACATGGCTCTTCCTGATTGGAAGGATTCTCTTTGGCATTTATGTGAGACAGAAGCGCAAGCATAAAACACCTTAATTCCTACTATACAGCCAGGGTTAGAAACAATAACAAAAGTACATCGAATTGGTCTATGGGCTCTACCCACAAGGTCAGTTTAATATTCTTTCCCCACTGTGAATACTGACCAAACCCATTTTGGTGAAACCTGGCATTCCCTCTCTCCACAGTAGCAGACAGAATGGTGGCCTGGTGATTTGGGATCCTGAACCTAACAGAGTCTTACAAGTTTGAGTCCATTCCCTCCCTGAAGTTTGAGATCCTGATCCCACCCTTAATTGTCTTTCCTCAGCTGAGGTCTAAGAGGGGGAGGCGGAGAGTGTGGCTCCGCACCAGTACACAAGACACATTTACTTTTGTTTCTGAGTATCATGGCTTCTGCTTGCAGCTTAGACATAAAAAATCCATGTTTTTGATCTACCCTATATTGGATAGCAAGATCATCATTACTGACACCAGCAATTTCAGCTCTGGGACCTCTTGTGTCAGCAGTCATTGCCACGTTGCTCTCTGGCTGGGTCTTCAGGGTTTGTGTCTTGGGGCTGACCTCATCTTGACTTGCACAGTGATTTTTTTTTTAAGGAGACCACCTTAATGCCCCAAAATAACCTCTTTTAAATTCCCACCTGGTTTCAACGTATGGGCTAGAAAAGTTATCCAGGGCTACTGGGCTGACTTCACTAATTTATCTAGAATTCCTTAGTTCAGTTTCTCATTCTCTAGTGGGTCATCTGCATCAGCAATGTAAATCCAGGGGTAGAAAGGGCCTTAATGCTAGCTTAAACCTCTACTATGGTTTCCCATAGGAATTTGTTTATATTAGGGAAATCTTTCATGAAAGGGTCAAAGTCACTTACAGCAGCAAAGACTCATTCCAAAAAATTGCTAAGACCTTTTACTATTGTCTCTGAATGGATCTAGGTTGGCCTGATAGACTGCTGAAAGAGTTGATCTATAAGGTGGCCTGGTTGTTGTTATCTTTCCTTTAAGAACATTATTTATTCCACACCCATTTAACTCATAAGAAAACCAAAGTCTAACAATAATTCTGGTTTCTGTCCACAGTAGTTGAAAATTTCACTCCTTTCACATGCAGTGTAGATAAAGCCATTTTGCAACTGCTGTCTGAAAAGTGGTTGAAAATTCTGCCCAGCTAGAAGGAACCTTTGTATTAGTTTTTTTTTTTTTAATGCAGTTTTATTGAGCTATAGTCACACACCATATAATCCATCCAAAGTGTACAATCAATGGCTCATAGGCTTGCAGTATCATCATATAGTTGTGCGTTCATCACCACAATCAATTTTGGAACATTTTCATTACTCCAAAAAGATTAAAAAAAAAAAAAAAAAAGAAAACCTCAAACATCCCAATACCCCTTATCACCCCACATTATTATTTTTAGCAGTTTTATTCACATACCATACAAGCCATCCTAAGTGTACAATCAATGGCTATTGGTGTAATCATACAGTTATGCATTCACCATTACAGTTAATATAAGAACATTTTTATTTCTTCTGAAGAAAGAAATCCCATACCTTATATGTCCCTATTAATGACATTTAGCTTTGGTATATTGCCTTTGTTACAATTAATGCAAAAATATAACAATGTTACTGTTAACTATGGACTTTAGTTTATATTAATTGTATTTTTTCCCACATACCACCCTATTATTCACACTTTGTAATAGTGACAAATGTTTGTTCTAGTTCTTCTAAGAACTTTCTTATATTTATACAATTAACCACCATCATTGTCCACTCTAGATTTTGCTAAGTTGTACCATCCCAGATTTTATCCTCTTTCATTCTGGTGACACAGAAGACTCTAGCCTTCCTCTTTCAACCATAGTCACACTCAGCTTTGTTAATTACACTTGCAGTATTGTGCTACAATCACACAGTATTGTGCTATCCATTTCTGAACCTTTACAATCAACCTCATTAAACATTCTGCACTGCTTAAGCATCCATTGCCCAATCTCTGCCCTCTTTCTATCTCCTGATAATCTATGCTTTCAACTTTAGCTCTCAGAGTTGCTCATTATAGTTTCTTCATATTAGTGAAACCATACAATATCTGTCCTTTCATTTCTGGCTTATTTTATTCAATATAATGTCCTCAAAGTTCATTCACGTTATTGTATGTCCCACAACTTCATTCCTTTCTGCAGCCAAACAATATTCCATCATTATGTGTACACCATAGATCACCCTTCTGCTCATCAGTCACTGGAATCTTGGTCTGCCTCCATCCATTGACAATCATGAATAATGCTGCCACATACATCGCTGTACAAATGTCTATTCATGTCCTTGCCTTCAGTTCTTCTGAGTACATACCTAGTAACAAGATTGTTAGATAATATGGCAATTCTCTGCTTAACTTCCTGAGGAACCGCCACACTGCCCCCCAGAAGGGCTGCATAATTCTACCTGCCTACTGACAGCAAATAGGTATACTTCTTTCTTCACCTCTCCTTCAGAATTTGTAGTTTTCTGTTTAATTTTTACACAAATTTATTCATACACCATACAATCTATCCTAAGTGTACAATCAATGGCTCCTAGTATAATCATAGTTATGTATTCAACACCTCAGTCTATATGAGAACATTCCCATGTCTTCTGAAAAGAATGAAAAGAACGAAAAAATATACCACATGCCCCTCCCTTATATCCCCCTCTTATTTACATTTAGCTTTGATATACTGCCTTTGTTACAATTAATGAAGAATATTGCAGTGTTTCTGTTAACTATAGACCTTAGTTTGCATTAATTGTATTTTTTCCATATACCATCCCATTTTTAACACCTTGTAATAGTGACAGACATTTGTTCTCATTCACATAAAAACTTTCTTATATTTGTACAATTATCTGCCATCATTGTCCACTCTAGATTTCTCTAGGTTATATTGTACCAGTTTTTACCCTCTGGTCACATACCAACTCCAGCCTTCCTTTTTCAACCATACTCATAGCATTGTTAATTACACTTACAGTGTTGTGCTACCCTCAAAAACTAATGTGCTATCCATTTCCAAACCTTACAATGAATCTTATTGAATATTCTCTACTCCTTAAGGATTGATTGGCCAATATCTGCCCTCTTTCTATATCCTGATTGCATGTATTCTCTAATTTAACTCCCAGGGTTTGCTCATTATAGTTGGCTCATATTAGTGAGATCATAAACTATTTGTCCTTTTGTCCACATGTTGCATGCATCATGACTTTATTTTGCCTTGCATCTGCATAATATTCTATTGTATGCATATACCACAACTTGTTTACCCATTCATCGGTTGATAAGCATTTGGGCTACTTCCATTTCTTGGCAATCATGAATAATGCCACTATAAACATCAGTGTACAAATGTCTGTTCATGTCCCTGCTTTCAGTTCTTTCAAGTATATACCTAGTAATGGGAATTCTAGATCATGTGGCAATTCTTACTTACCTTCCTGAGGAACTGCAAAACTGCCTTCTAGAGTGGCTGCATCATTCTACTTTCCCACCAACAGTGAATAAGTGTAACTTTTTCTTTCCATCCTCTCTGATACTTATAGTTTTCTGTTTTTTTTTTTTTTTTTTTTTTGATAGTGGCCATTCTAGTAGGTGTAAGGTGGTATGTCATTGTGGTTTTGATTTGAATTTCCCTGATAGCTAGTGAAACTGAATATCTTTTCATATGCTTTTGAGCCATTTGTATTTCTTCTTTGTCTATCATGGTTTTGCCTGTTTTTTTAATTGGGTTGTTTGTCTTTTTGTTGTTGAGTTGCAGGATATCTTTATATATTCTGGATATTAAACACTTTTCAGAAATATGGCTTCTGAATATTGGCTCTCCCACTGAGTAGGCTACCTTTTAACTTTCTTGACAAAGTGCTTTGAGACACAGAAGTATTCAGTTTTGAGAACACCCCATTTGCCTATTTTTTCTTTTATTGTTTGCACTTTAGGTGTAAGGTCTAGGAAACTAATCTGTATTGGTTTTTACAGTGATGAAAACCTGAGGCCAAGATTCAAACTGACTAGGAAATGTCCTCTTTTAGAGGAGGGTTACCCACAATGTTAGGGACATACCTTTGAACCTACTTCATAGTACTCAGCTAGCAACCACCTCCCCAATTCCTACTCTAACACCCCTGGGGTGAAGAACCACTTATGGCACGGTTGACTATACATTTTCATCAATATGGTCACTGTGTATTACCATGAACTTTCCTCCAATCCTGTTAATCAGTCCAGTAGGTCTCCATCCTTCCTTTTCCAGAAATCCATGCCTCTGTCAGCATCCCATACTTACAGGCAAAACTGTTGCCACCAAAACTGTGAAGAGCATGGTATTTTTGCATACTTGTATGCTCACAAGTAAACCTGAGAATTTCATTTTGGGGAGGATGACTGAAGACATGGGAAGCCTGAGTCAAGTTGAAGGATTTTGTTTCTTACAGCAATATCAGGAGCCAGCATATCAGTGTATTCTTGTCTCAGTTCCAGGGGACATAGTTCCCACAGGATGACACTAAGACATCCAGGTATTATCTGCACCTGTAGTGCATTTCATTACAGGAGAGAAACCTTTGAGTTTAGGGAGCCCAAATCTTTTATAATAATTGTAGTAAGCCAATTGGCAGTTTGCTCCTGAGGGAGACACTATCTCTATTTTCTAGGGCTTTCTGCAAATCTGTCCTTTGCTCCAGATGGAGACAATATCTCTATATCCCAAGGCTATTTTCTCTACAAACATCTCGATAAAGATAGTCCTAAACACAGGCTGTCAGTACTTCTGCTCAAAAGAGTACACAAACATGAAACATCTCTGGGGAACCGGTTCCCCAAAACATAATTACCTCCCCAAAGAGAATATTATTTGGAGCTCATTCCTATAGCAGTAATTGTTAGACATTTGTTATCAGGCCATATTCAGAATTACTTATAATCCCATGGATTTTTTTTCTAGAAAAAAAGTTTAACTCTTGATATGGAAAAAATCCAAAACATCCAAAAGTGATCTTAAAAATGACTCCTCTGTTAAGAATTTTGATCCAAAGGATTTTTCTTGTCTTCACTGCAAATTATATAGCTGTATGAGGCTACAAGATTATAAATTGAAGTGTTTTGAGATGGTAGACAGAGAATTATAAAATTGTACAATAGAAATAAGTCTTAAAACAGAGCTATTCATAACTAACTGTTTTTCCCCGCCACCTTTTTCTAAAACAGCTGCAGTCCTACATTAGCAATGATGACGTTTCCTTCCAGTAAGTTAGAAAATACGTTAGACCCACCCAGACATATTGATGTTTTGGAGTTGATGGACTCATAAGAGTTCCTACAAAAATGTGGTAGACTTCCCTGCTGACTCAGATGTCTATTTTTAAATTGTAATTTATTTTCTCTTGCTTTTTCCTTTCCCACTATTATTGCTTCTAGGAGAACTTGGACTTGCAGGGTATGTCAAATGTGCATGTTTTGAACAGGTTTACAGAGAGCTTAACTTTACCAGTAATTATTGTTCACTAAAGACTCCAGTCTTAAAGTTTTATATAGGCACTAAAATATTTTGACCCCATTTATGAATGACGATCTTGCTATCAATACATCAACTTTCATATCATATAGTAGCTTTTATATCAGTGTGTTCCAGTAAGATTTGTCAAATATAAAGGAGGCCTCTTATATATCAATATTTTACAAATCTATCAGATGCACTTAGGAGCTTAGACTGTTAGCATTCATGCATAATTTGCCATTGTTTCACTTAATGATGAAAAGATTATTTTTAGGATTGCTATTTAGTTTCCTCCTGTATTAAATTTTTATGATCGATTGATTATAATGGATATTTTGCCTTAAATTATAATGTGGAACATTGAAAAGTTGATCCACTTTTAGAAGATAATAACAACTTTAAAGTTCATGTCAACGTATAAGCAAAATTTAAATCAATATGCAGAAGAATAAATAAAAATGAGGAATAAATGAGGTTTGAACCAAAGCTAAGTTGTGTGTAATGCATACTCAACATGAATAGACTCCTTCAACTATGAAATCATTTGGGGTCATTCAGTTCATAGTGAATGATGTGTAAAAAAATAAAACCAAAATTTGTCTGCCATCAATTACTTAATTCAATATTCTGTTGAGGATCAATTGAGTTACTTTGGAAAGCTTCAGTTTAATATAATTAAATACAACTCAAAGTGTTGGGGGATAATATCCTGAAGGCAATACACCAAATTATGTTGTTTAATTACATTATTTAACCAAATCAATAAGAGGAGAGAAGAATGAATTAAGAAATAGAAGAATGAGACTTGAGTAGTATTTTCTTAGCTGAAAATTCTACTATATCCATGAGCCTGATGATATATGAGAGAAACTCTGAAAGGCTTATTTCTCAAAAACAGAAGGAGAGTCTGTGTTCCTCTGTAGAGCCCTGAGATTCTCAGAACTTGCCTCGTTTTGTCGGCCTCTGCTGTCTTCTATGTCCTACAGCAAGATGTAGCACTTCCTCCATTGTTTTGAACTATTTCTGAAATTAGGAAGGAGGCATTTAAGTCAAGTTTAAAATATGGAACTTAGTTTTGTTGTTAAAGACCTAATACTGATGATTGGTCTTTGATATGTTTCATGATATCAGATGCTCAATCTCTAGCCTTGTTCTTATAATTGATTCTTAATCTTAGTTTCCTATATTTCTCTTCAAACTGGATTTTATTAAATTGTGTGGGGCTCTGTATGTCCAGTCCCTATCTCAGCAATTTGCTACTTCAATAAGGAATTTAATTCTAGATGGTTAATCTTTCAAAATTGCCTTACTTTCCCCTAGTTTAAACAGTTCATACCTAGTCATGTGCTGATAAATACTGAGAGAACGATGAAAATTATATAGTATCTAGTGCAGTAAACATCCTTTTTCTTGTCATCAGCTTTCATATTAGTCAGAGTTCTCAATAAAAAGAAAACTGACAGGATATATATGTAAATATTGAGATATTTATTATAGGAATTGAATCAAAAAACTAAGGGGATTGACAAGTCCAAATTCCATAAAGAAGGCCACAAGTTGGACACTCAATAAAGGTTAGGTTGGACTCCTCAGGAGAGGCTGCAGGTTGGGACCTCTGATGAAGGTGACATTGAATTCCCCAAGAGAAGCAGCTTGACTGAAGTAGAGATAGAAATTGTGTTTTTCTGATTGCTGATATTCTCCGTTCATCCTTTAAGCCCTCCAAATGTTTGGATAAGGACATTCCTCTCATTGCTGAAGGCAATCTCCTTTATTGGTTATAAATCAACTGCCTAATGAATTAGATCCATCTACAAATTACTCTCACAGCAACAATCAGGCTAGTACTTGCTTGACCAAACAACTGGACACCATGAACTGGACAGGTTGACAAATGAAGTTAACCATCATGTAAGTATATGGGTTTATTGCCCATCCTCTCTTACATGAGTGTGATGGTTTGAAGCTTTATGTAGCCAAGAAAAAAACATGTTTTTAAATCTAATCTTTTCCTGTGTATGTAAACCCTTGTAAGTAGGACCTTTAGATGAGGCTACTTCAGTTAAGTTGTGACCCACCTCAATCTGCATGGGTCTTAATCCTCTCACTGGAGTCCTTTAAAAGAAAGTGAAGTTCAGACACAAAGAGAGAGAAGGCCTTGGAAGTAAGAATCTGAAATTAATTAAACCCAGAGGAGAAGGGAGAGACCAGTGGACACCATTAAGTGCCTTTCCCTGGAGCCAAGGATAAAAAGCAGCCAGTCTTCCAAAAGAAAGCATCACTTTGATGATGCTTTGATTTGGATATTTTATCAGCCTCAAACTGCAAGCTATTGAATTCCCATTTTTTAAGCCAACCCATCTCATGGTATTTTCTTTAAACAGCTTAAGAAACAAAATCAGTGAGTCAGCTGCCTTCTCCACCATGATAAACATGTGAACCAGGCTGACCAGTGGACCACCATCTTCTTGGACCCTATTATTTGTTGAGTCCAAGGGATGTTCACATGACCAAGGGAGATAGGCTCTTCCTTTTGGATGCTAGGAGAATGAAGTGTTTGCTTCTGAGACCGTAAGTTGCAAGGACCAAGTATACCTAAATAAGGTGAAGAGAATCCTTCTAAAGACACAAAGAGCCCAAAGGAACATGGAGGCAATCTATAGGAAAGCTGAGTTCAAAAGAGAATGAAAGCTAAAGAGATGCCTCACAGCATTCTTGACTCCCTAAACATCTCAGTTAAGAGAAAAAAAAAGCATTTTCATTTTTTCTAAAATTTGTTTGAATGAGTTTCTCTCACTTGCAATTGAAATGAACCTAAGCGATTATTTCAGTATTAATAATGATAAATATTTGATGGTGGATTTCAATAATGAAATAAAATACTTGAAATCTTTGGTGAGATGGTGGAGATTTAGGGGAGTACATGGCAATGTTTTTTTTTTTTTTTTTTACTTTTCTTATGAACATTCTCCACAGGAGGATAGATGCTCAGACACTTGAAGTGTACAACAGGGAAGCCATAGTTACTGCCACATTGTTTGATTCAGGGGTTGGACTCTTGTAGAATATTGCCTTCTTGAAATATGCAAGTAGTCTTTCTTAGCCAACTTCCATATAATTGATTTGTTGTATATATCACTGCTTCATTCCTTCTATAAAACATATAGTCTGTGTTCCTTGCCATGATGAATACAAACATCCAGCAAGCTACTTTATTATTTTTCTATGCACTGTGCCCACACATATTAAATTGTAGGCTTACCAAGAAACAGTTATTATTGCTTCTAAACAGACTTGTGTCAATTTACATGTTATTGTAACTGTGTGATTCAATTAAATATCTAAACCAATGAAATATGAGTATAAAATTAAATTGAAGGTTTATTAAAGACAAAACAGAAGCAAGGCATTAAAAATTACTGTTGAATAATATGTGGGTTAGACATTTATAAGCATGTGAAAAATATAAGGGGAAATTATGAAACTAGGGGGTAGTTGTAATGACTAGCATTCTGATTTCATATTGCTTCACAGTTACTTTTAAATTCTGGCTCCACTATAAGTAAACAAATTGAGTGATGAAGTTTATTTGCTTTTTGCTCTGAAATCCATAAACCAATTTTCCACCATTCTGCTCAATATTGCAGTGAAGAGGGGATGACCACTGCTAGCTACATATATTTCCAGGCTCCCTTCCCCTGGCACCTTATTATTTCAGCCATTTGGTGGTATGTGCTTAGATGGCAATGGAAGGAGAGATGTCATGACACCATCCCCACATCCCCCCACCCCCACCCTTTCTCTCTCTGTCCTCTTTGGGTGGTGTTCCAGTCTGCTAATGCTGCCCATTATGCAAAATACCAGAACTGGATTGGCTTTTATAAAGGGGGTTTATTTGGTTACAAAGTTATAGTCTAAAGGCCATGAAAGTGTCCAAGCTATGGCATCAAAGGAAGGCCAATGGTGTCCAGGAAACCTCTGTTAGTTGGGCAGGCACATGGGTGGTGTCTGCTAATCCCAGATTGTGTTCCAGCTTCTTTCTCAGCTCCCATGTCTTCTTCAAAGTGTCCCTCTTGGCTGCAGCTTCTCTGAAGTCCTTCTTCTTCTGAGCTTTTATAGGGCTCTAGTAAATTAATCAAGGCCCATGCTGAATGGGCAGGGCCACGCCTCCATGGAAATTATCTAATCAGAGTTATCACCTACAGTTGGGTGGGTCACATCTCCATGGAAACAAACTAATCCAAAGGTTCCAGCTTAGTCAACACTAATACCTCTGCCACTACAAGGTTGCATTAAATAATATGGATTTTTCTGGGGGACATAATAAGTACAAACTGGCACAAGTGGAATCTCTGAAGTGAAAGTGTTTTCTCAGTAGTTCTACCTCCATCAGTTAACTTCTCCTTCTGTGATTCTAAATATTACCTGGTTCTCACCTCTTTAAAATTCCAGTACTTGCCAGGTGTTTTAGTTTCCCAGGCTGCTGAAAGTACATACCATGGAATGGGGTGGTTTAACAATGGGAATTTATTGGCCTACAGTTTGGAGGCTGAGAAAAATGTCCAAATCAAGGCATTATCAAGGTGATTCTTTCTTCCCAAAAACTGGCTGCTGACAATCCTTGGCTTCTCTGCTACAAGGCAAGGCACTTGGCAGCATTGGCTGGTCTTTTCCTTCTCTTCTGTGTTTCCTGAATTTCAGCTTCTTCTGTGGCTTTCTTTCTATATTACTGTATTCATTCCATTACAAAGGACTCCCGTAAGAGGATTAAAACCCATCCTGAATGAAATGTGTCACACCTTAACTGAAGTAGCCTCATCAATAGCTCTTACTTACAATGGGTCTACACCCACAGGAATGAATTAAATTTAAGAGCCTTTCTGGGGTACATAGAGTTTCAAACCACCATACCAGGCAACCCAAGCTTGTGAACTCCACTGAAGTCATTTTCTCTTTTTTCCCCTCTATTCCCAGACGTAGAATTGGCTGCCTTCAACTTTAATTTCTGTATTGCTTTACTTGCTCATTTTTGGATATTCCAGTGACTCCAGAACTTTATTGAATTCTGTCCTTTGAATAACTTGGCATGGGTCTTCTTGTTTCATGTGGGCCTTAAGTGATGCAAAAGCAAGCCATCAACTACAAAGTAATTTTGCAGGTAGTCTGAAAAGTGAAACTATGGCAGCCTTCTGAGTCAAATTCATAAGTTTCTTATATTTCCCAAAGGGTCATTTCATACCAAACCAAATGGCAAAGAAAGCACACTTTTATAATTTATCAATTTGGGTACATTTTGTATTCTTGGTTTGGGAGAAAAATTTTAAGTCCACATATTCTGATTAATGACAACAACCAAAAGTCTGATGCTAAGCTCTAATGCCTCATTTAAAAGCTGTAGGAAATGTTAATTAACTCATGAGCACTAAAGAAGAAATAAAAGAAGAAAATTTAAACAAATCACTACATTCAACAAGAGAGGGTCTACAGATTCTAATGAACTGATTTGAAATTTTTCCTCCTTATCTTAGATTTTGGCCAATAATTCTAGCATTTGCTATGACATGTTAGAAAATGGAAAACTGTACTTCAGGTAAGTAAGTTGTAGTTGATATTTTTCAATTATTTCTTAGTGTTTTATAATATTTGCATAAAAGTGAAATGAATGGCAGCAATGATACAAGAAACAAGAAGGAGGAATTGGGAATATCATTACAAGATGACTGTACTGCCCATAAATCTGCAGAGTGTTATTTGAAAGTAACTTAGATTAGCTGTAAATATATATAACAAACTTGAGGACAACCACTAACCATTTTTAAAGAAGTATAAATGATATGTTAAGAGAGGAGAGAAAATGGAATCATATTAAAAACTCAGTTTAAACCAGAGAAGGCACCAAAAGAGTGGAAGACTAAAAAGAAACAAAGAACCAGGGAAAGAAAGAGAAAATAATAAAAATTATGGTAGCTATTAATCCAACTATACCAATAATCACTTTAAATGTGATTGTAAATGCATCAATTCAAAGGGAGGATATCAGAGTACATTAAAAACTAAATCCAACTGTATGTTATCTACAAGAAATTCACTTGAAATATGAAGATACAGATAGATTAAAAGTAAAGAGATGGAGAAAGATACACCATGCTAACAATAATCAAAAGAAATCAAGCATAGTTATATTAATTTCAAACAAAGCAGGTTTCAGAACAAGGAAAATAATCAGGAATAGACAATGGCATTACTCAGTGATAAAGCTGACAAATCATTAGGGAATGGCAAACTAACAGAACAATGAGATACAAGCACACCCATTAGAATGGCTAAAATCCAAAACCTGGACAACAGATAATCTTGCTGAAGATGTGGAGAAACAGGAGCATTCCTCTGTTGCTGGTATAGCCACTACACAATTTGGCAGTTTCTTACAAAGCTAAACACAGTCTTAGCAAATGGACTGGCAAATACAATCTGAGTTATGTGCCCAAATGTGTTGAAAATTTCTGTCCATGGAAAAAATTGAATGTTTATAAAAGTTTAATTCACAATTTCCAAAATTTTGAAGCAATCAAGAGATCCTTCCATAAGGAAATATATAATCAAACCATGGAACATACATAGTGTAGCATATTATTCAGAAATATAAAGAAGTGAGCTATCAAGTCTATGAAAAGACATGAAGGAAACTTAAATGCACATTAAGTGAAAAAGCTAGTTTGAAAAGGTGATAGACCATATGATTCCAACTGTTTTACATTTTGGAAAAGGCAAAACTACAGTTACAATAAAAGCTCAGTGGTTTCCATGAGTTCAGGGAGAGAATTTTAAGGATTAATAGATTGGAGCACAGGGCATTTCTTAGGGTAGTCTTTATGATATTATAGTCATTGATACATGACATTGCACATTTATCAAAGTTCATAGTACTGTACAACACAAAGATTGAATCCTAGTGAAAACTATGGATTGTATTTATTAATAATGTATTAATATTGGTTCATCAATTGTAACAACTGTACCACACTAATGCAAGATGTTAATAATAGGACAAAATGGGTGGAGGTATGTATGAACATATGCAACCTATATCTACATGTGTGGGAGGATATATGGAAATTCTGTATTTTCTGTGTAATTTTTCTATAAACTTAAAACTACAACAAAAATGATGCTTATTAATAAAAAGAGAAACTCCCTTAATTCATTTATTATTTATTATTCCTTAATTAAAGTATTAACAAAAGACATTTCATCTAATAATAATAATTATAGAAAAAAGACAGAAAAACCATTATTCACTAAATACTGGATATTGGGAATTATTGCAGGCATTTAATATATTTTCCCACTTAATACTCAAACAAATTCTAAGAGATTGTGATGGTTAAATTCATGTGTCAACTTGGTTAGGTTACAGTGTCTAATTGTTTGGTCAAGCAACAGTGATTTTCACTGTGAGGGTATTTTGTGGTTTTAATTCATTAGTCAGTTGGTTGCATCTACAACTGATTACATCTACAATCAACAAAGGAGATTGCCTTCAGCAAAGAGAGATGTCTTATCCAAACAGTTGAAGGCTTTAAAGGGAGAACTGATGATTTCAGCAGTCAGAAAGAAGAATTTCTATCTCTATTTCAGTCAGCCAGTTCCTCCTGGGGAATTCATCAGAACCTTCATTGGAGTTCCCGTCTTGTGACATGCCCTACGTAATTTTGACTTGTTAATCCCATGGTCACATGAGCCAATTCCTATTTTTAAAAATCTCAAAATATTTACGCAAATATAGACAGTCATTTCTGTTTCCCTACACAACCATGACTATTCCAGAAGTATGTGTTACTATTATTTCCATTTTATAAATGAGGAACCTGAGATAAATTTTCTAAAGATGATTAATGTTCTAATAGGTATGGTGATTGGAAGAAGAAACTAACCATCTTAAATTTTACTGTTTTCACTTCCCTACAATGTACTGATCTAAAACAGGTCAGCAATCCCTTATCTAAAACATTTGGACTATATGATTTTCAAAATTATTTTACTTTTAAGAATACATAACAGTGCATATACCAGAAAAAATTATAATAACCACTGACAGGGTGGGCCATTACCCCTTAAACAGACACATTTTTATTTCTAAAATTAAAGGCAGAAATGGTACCATTAGCTTGATTGAACAAAGGGGATCAATAGTCTCAGAACAAAGCATGTCAGGCCAGATTCTATTTTACTTTTTATGTTATAAATTCTGTTTCAGAACTTTTTGGATTTTGTTATTTTGGATAAGGAATTTGGGACTAAACTTCTGTAGATTTTCAAAATCTACAAGTTGTGAGTCCTGCCTGGCTAAAAAGAGCACTGTTAGTTCCTCCAGAACCTTCCAGGCAGTATTTGTAATTATCCATGATTTTATGCCAGAATTTCTCATCCTCAGTGCTACTGATATATTGGGCTGAATACTTCTTTGTTGTGGGAGCTCTCTGGGGCCACGTTGGATGTTTACCAGCATCCCTTGCCGCTATTCACTAGATGCTATAAGCACGACTTCCCCTGCTCCTTGTGACAACCAAAAATGCCTCCAGACATTGACAGATCTCCATGGGAGGGAAGGTATCACCCTTGTTGAGAAGAAATATATATATATAAAAAAAGTTTTTAATTTTAACAATACTACCATCCTTTTTTTTTTTGAAAATTACTCCTTCATTACTTAAATTTTTGCATGTTCCTTTTCTGATATTAAAGAAACATTCTTAAATTGAAATGAGGTAAACTTTGTTTTCTTAAGTGCATTTTTTTCATTGTGGACTTTAACATGTGTACATAACAGTGATAACTTTCAAAGTATGATTTAAGAAGTAGAGAGCAAATTTCAAAGAATATCATGGGTCACAGTTCCATAAGTTCAGCTATTTCCATAATTGTAAAATACAAAAGGCATACAGAAAGGTGTTAACTTTCAACGTATAGCTCAACAAACAGTTATATAGGTAATTCCAAAAATTGTTTTGCGTTACAGTTCCACATTTTCTGTTCTTTCCTTATGATGCAATATAGGGTATATACAGAAAGGTAAAGACTTTCAAAGCCCAATTCAATGACTAGCTATAGAGCAAATTTCAAAGGATGTTATAGGTTACAGTTCTACCATGTCGTTTACCTCCTTCCAGCTATTTCAGCACCCCAGCATCTAAATATATATATATAGTTTCACTATTCATAGACCTTTGTTAAATCTTACCTTGTTTGTTGCTACCCCTTCCTTTCACTTAATCTCTTTCTCCATCTTCATGGGTGTCTAGGCAGTGAGCACCCTAACTTGTTCATATTGAAAGGGGGTGTCAACCTATAGGGAAGGGGGCTGCATCTAATTGCTGTTCTCAAAGAGGCTGTTGCCTCTGGAAATGAGGTAAACTTTGTTTTTAAGCAAACTATGCTTTGTGTTAGATATGATGCTTAGAAATTCATATTTCGTGGGCAATATGGTTAAAATAACAATGTAACTGACAAAAATGGAATTAAATGACATGGAAAAAATTAAAGGCTTAAAAACTTTACAATGGTTTAGATTTCCTTTTATTTTATTCTTTTGCCTTATTACAATAAGTAAAAGATCAGTACACTGTTGTGTCAAAATAATAATATTGCTCATTTGTGTTTTATACAAAACCATAAAGGGAAAGCTTTCAAAAATTCGCCATAAGGTATGATAAAATCTAGTTTCACAGAATGTTATTTATGAGATTGAGAAAGGTTCCTTCTATTCCTAGTCTGCTGAGGGTTTAATCAAGAATTATTTTTAAAATTTAGCAAGTGTTTATTATTTATCTATTGAAATGATCATTTTCCTTTATTCTGTTTATGTGATAAATTACATTTATTCATTTTCAAATACATTAAGTCTTGGGATGGATCTCACTACTTGGACCATTTATTAATCATTTTATATGTACCTGGATTCCATTTGCCAATAGTTTGCTTATTATTCTTGTGTCTTTGTTAATAAGAGCTAATTTTCCTTAAGTTGTATTGTCATTGTAAGGTTTTGAAATCAAACTTTTTCTGGTCTTGTAAAATGAGAATGGAAACATTCCCTGTTTTCCATCCTCTGGAAAAGTTCATGTCAGTTTGGCATTATCTCTTTCATAAATGTCTGAAAACTCACCTGTGAAAACATCTGGACTGGAATTTTCTTTGTGAAAAAGTTATTAATTTAGGGTTCAATTCTTTAAAAGCATATAATTATTTACATTTTCTATTTCTTCTTATGACAATAAGATCTTTAGTGGAAAGCCCTATTTCAGTCCTGCTACTCACAATTACTGTTTTTCCTTTATTTTTCTTATAAGTTTATTAATTTTATCAATTTTTTAAAGAATAAACTTCTGACTATATTAATTTTTATTTTCCATGTTTTCATTTTCCTTTATTTCTGTTCTTATTTTTATTATTTAAGTCCTTCTAAACTCTGTGGATTTAGTTTATTGTTATTTTTCTGGATCCTTTATCTTTACTAAATTCCACAAGTATTGATGTCATATTTTCATTATCATTCACCTTAAAACATTTTCTAATATCCTTTAAGATTTATTCTTTATTTTTTAACCCATGGGTTATTTAGAAATGTGTTACTCGATGTGCATTCATTTTGTAATTTTCTAGTTGTTTCTATTCTTGATTTTAATTTAATTCTATAGTGGTCAAAAAGCAGTCACTAAATTACCTAAATCATTAAACTATATGGAACTTTGCTTCTGCTGCCAGATATGTAGTCTATTTTGGTAGATGTTATAGAAATGATTATTTTATAGGAGTTGGATATAGTTCTCTACATATGTTGATTAGTTCAAATCAGTTAACCTTTGTTCAAATCTTTTTTATCATTAGCAATTTTCTGTCTACTTTATCCATCAGTTACTCAGAGAAGTGCATTAGACTCTACAAATATAATTCTTGTATTGCCTATTTCTGCTTTAATATCTTTCATCTTTCAATGTTTTTAAGTTATGTTACAAGGCATCCACACTTATACGTGTTATACCTTCCTTTTCATTTGAAACTTTTATCATTATGAAAGATCCTTCATTATCTTTCTTAGCACATCTTACCTTGAAGGGATTTTTTTGTTAGATACTCATTTAACCATATTAGCTTTTGCCTTTTATTTGATGATTGCATAGTGTAACTTTCACCCTCATACTTTAAAATTTCCATATCCTATTTTAAACCATCTCTTGTAAACATATATTTAGGTTTTGTTTTGTTATCTAGTATGAAGATCTTTTTCCTTTTAGCAGTTTCATTGAGTTATAACTGACATATGATAAACCATCATATATTAAATGTGCAAAAGTTTTGACATAAATTACAATGACAGAAAGCAGATCTGTAACAATCTTTATTGATTATTATTCTTCATTATTTATGTCTCCTTTTATGCCTTACATTGGATTGATCAAATTTATTATTGCTATTACTATTATTGCTTTTGTATTCTTTTTGCAGTTGATGTGGCCACACCACAGAAGCGAGACGGACCTTCTCTTCCAATGTTTGATTTACATGTCAAAATTAATGACATCACACATGTTCCAAGTGAACATGAAGAGGTTTATTATGCACATATGAGACTTTCTAGGGAGAACGGGTGCGGTCACATGCTGGTCCTAACAGGTTTTACGGAGTAGGAAAAGGAGACTGACGTGAAGTTTTATGGTGGTTAAGGGCTGGGGTGAGAGTTCCCACATGTGGGCTGGGCCTTATGTGGTTGGTTTGAACCTTCTTCAGGTGTGAAAGGAGGCATGTCCGGCTTTTCTTCTCAGCTTGCTAAAATGTGAAGCAGAAGCAAAAAAGGGGAGTCCTGGGGCTTGAAATCCATCATCAAGCATTAAAAAAATGGGCCATATTCTTTATTATACCAATATTATCTTTTTAGTAGAATATCCTTTTATTTTTATTTTAATGGATACCAAAAATATACTATATATTTTCTACAATTTATTACAGTTTCATTTAAATTAGTATTTGTATCACTCTCCTAACAACACAGGCACCATTAGAGTGATTCTCAGTGTTCAGAGTGTGACTCTTATTCCTATAACATGGTCCTTCTTGGTCTTCATCTAAAAGCCTGTGGTTTCCACTGAGGAGATAACACTCTTCCGGAGCCCAAATTCCAACATCTCTCCTTCACTGTACAGCTTCTGAAATCTCTGATCATCTGTCTCACCAGCCTCCCATCAGCTGTCTTCTTAGACTCCCCAGAGTTTTTTCCTGCTCTTTTGCAGGTTAAGAGTGAGCAAATCTAGAGAAATGTTTACATATATTTGGAGGATGCTTTATTTGTTGTTCTCTTCTCTCTCTTTTGGAAATTTCCCTATTGTAAGAACTGCAGTTAACATGGAGTTGCCCTTGTACACGCTGTGCCGGTTAGCATCCAAACAGTTTTATACAGCTAGTTGCTCTATGTAGGTTGTCAAGTTTTTGTAGTTATTTACTGTGTGAAGATAAGTTCACTGTGGCTGGAACCCGAAGTTTGGTTCTTAGATTAAGCCTATCTGAGTCCTGATATGGAACTCAATCTTGTTAGTACCCTACAAAGAACTCAAACTTAAGGTTTTAACCCAGCTGTCAGAACATCCACAGACTTAATTAAATTGCAAAAGCTAGGAGTGTGAGTTCATGGAATTAAAACAAGAACCTCTCCTTAAAGAAGCAGCAACAGGAGGTGTAATTCTAAAATGATATCCCATTTTATAAGGGTAAATATTTCCCTCTTTAGGGATGGTCTTGTGTTTCTGTTTATAAACATGTTCTGTACATCAACTATGAGCCAGACATGTCCACAGACATTCTTACTGAATCCTTGGACTCTGAGAAGACTATACTGTGATTGCTCTCATTTTAAGGATGAGGAAACTGATTTTCAATTTATCTAAGGTCTCAATGAAAGCACTAAGAAAGGATTAAATTGTGGAATCAAGGTGTCAGATTCCAAATTCAAGGTGTTTCTACTCTATTACATTACTTCCAATTTCACTCATGAATAACTAGTATTTTAAAACTCTTCTCATCAATGTGGGTGAAAAATGTCTCCTTAAACTTAAGTGCATATTATATATCCATTGATGTTTTAAAGGTGATACGTAAGGAAATGAGATAAAAGCAGTTTGCCATTTCAATTTCATGATCCCGTTTTTCTGACTCACACAGCCAAGTGTTTTTCTTTAGCACTATAATGTTTAAGGTTGACTTAGCTTTTTTATTAGAGTACATATGGTTTTCATAGGAAAACCCATCATTCTAAAAACTAATATGATGTTATCATGTGGTTTGAAGTTAGATTTAGTCTGTAGTTGTCATTAAAATACCTCAACTTTTAAGCAATTTTTAAGTTTAAAGCAGAAAGCAATGTGAGTTAATTCAGGAAGGTGTAGAGGCTTCAGGTACAGTAGCTATAATGTGTTTATTTTTATCATGACTGACTACTGGTGTGACCTGTCATTAAGACTAAGCATTCTTTCTCCCTGTCCCTGTTTCCCTCTGTCTCTGTCTGTCTCACTGTTTCTCTGTTCCAAGAGTTAAAAGAGGGTGGGGAGAAAAGGACGACTAAGAGTTAAGGAAACTCATGTTCTGGAAATTCAATAAAACCTTTATTCTCCATGCTGTCCAGAGGGAGTTTTAATAACTTTTGTTTCATTAACAAAGTTTAAGTGTTCCTCAAAGAAATTGCATGCTAAATTGGTAGGTGAATTACAGACAGTAATAACTTAACACGTTGTCCCTTTAGGGGACACCCAAAGAGTGGACCTTGAAGTTATGTAGAAGATAAATGCATCATGAGAAAAGTTAGTGACAGATTTGTTATTCATTCAACCCTGGTATAGCACAATACTGGATAGAAATACATGAATAGAAGTATCTGGGCTTATTTCCAACTAAGTATTTGGCAATAATAGTAAATTGCCATGAGCAACCATTCTCTTTAGTTCCCAGGAAACCTAATTCTTCCACAGACTAACATATGTATATGTATATATATTTGTAACAGTAACCACAGGTAGATCTCCAAAGAGGAGGAGACATTAGACACACAAACAGGCTTACTAACACAATTATGATACTACACTTGAGAAAGTGACATATCTATGTTTTTCCAAGGTTTGGCACTGATACTAAAATACCATGCATCTCTGTTAAACTCTTTTTTAATCACATTGAATGGTATCGTGGAATAGTGAGACTTGGCTGCAGAAAGAGGCAGTAAATAAGCCAATACATAAAATGGTTCACAGGGGAGGTGCTCTGAAATTTGCCTAACAAATCAGGACATGAGCAAGTCATGTCATAAACCTGGGCAGATATAAATGGCAAAGAAAGCTTGTGCCTGGGAATTCCTTCTGTAAAATGTCATATATATTGGTCAGCAGAGGAGAGAATTTATATGGGGAGCAAGACAGATGGCAATGGCTAAAGCAGTAGCCAACAATTGCATGCTACTGTATCCATGCTGGCTTCCTAAACCTTGGCACTAGAGAAAATTGGCAATCACTGCTACTTGGCCTACTGTTACTAAAGTCTGATATTCTTAAGCTAATGGCTGATTTTTTTTTTTTTTTTCCAAATTGGGAGTAAATTAATGCTAATCAGGCCATGTAATTTGGCTGGAATAATTTCTAATCCAGTCTCAGGAGCCACTGCTGAATTGCAATATTTGCTTTCTTAGTATCTTTCTACATATTACGGCAGCCATAAGGTTTCTTTATTCTGGTTTCAGCTCTAACATATAAAAAAATCTTGAGAGTGGTCACTTTTTTCCCTACCACAAGAATATGCTGATTGTGGCAGCTTGGATATATTATGTCCCCCCAAAAGCCATATTATTTAATGCAATCCTGTGGGAGCAGATTGATTAGTCTTTTTTATTAGGATGTGACCTCTTGATTGGATGTTTCCATGGAGATTTGGCCCTGCCCTTTCAGGATATGTCTTGATTAGTTTACCGGAGTCCTTTAAAGGAAGTTTGCACAAAGAGCAAAGAGATGAAAATGCCCCAGGATATTGCTAAGCTAAGGATGTGCAGGGCAACTGAGAGAGACTTTTGGAGAGATGCTCGGATGCTGACACTTAGAGATGCTTGGAGATGCAGATAGAAGGACACTTGGAGATGCTAAGCTAAGAGAAACTCAGAGACATTTTGGAGAAAGCTATTTTGAAATGCAACCTGGAAACAAAGCCCCAGCAGATGCCAGCCACATGCCTTCCCAGCTCATAGAGGTGTTCTGGATGTCATCGGCCATTCTTAAGTGAAGGTATCCTCTTGTTGATGCCTTAGTTTGAACACTTTTATGGCCTTAGGACTGTAAATTTGTAACCAAATAAACCCTCTTTATAAAAGCCAGTCCATTTCTGATATTTTGTATAATGGCAGCATTAGCAAACCAGAACACTGAACAAGATGAAAATCAGTAAATTTTCTTGGACACACTCAGAGAAAAAAAGCCACAGGGTAAACTATCACTTTGAAATCTGGAGATACAGATGAATCCAGAGAGTTACAGGTAGTACCTGTGTACCTGGAACAGAAGCTGCTGGAGCAATAAACTTATGGAGATTCTTACAGTAATTTGATGAATTACTGGATGCTGTGTGGACTAGCATGAGAGTGAGAAACTCCTGGAGACCACAGTTTTCGGGGTGACATCTTTGTCAGTTTTACCTTCAGACACCCCACCTGGTTCTCATGGTGAAGAGAAAAGTCCCCTCCTGACACTGGAAGGGGATGAGAAAGAATCACTATTGTGGACTACACCCAGAGAAATCTCCATAAGAAAAAATTACTCTCCAGGGGAAAAAAAAAAACATTACAAAGGCTTTTCCCACCTGAGGGAAGGGTATTTCTCCCTCTGAGCACTCTCTAGCCTTCCTCTCTCACATAAGGTAGGATTGATGCTAAGAAACGTTTGTGCAGGTTACAGTCCGTGGACAGTTCCCATTAAAAGACTGAGATTTATTCTTAAGGTTATAGATGCCTACTCTCCTCCTCATCTGACCACCACACCCACAGGGCTCCAGTAGATTACATCTGAAAAAGCTAGAAGACACAGACTATTTCTGAGGAGGGGTACTTACAGGAGCACAAAGTCAACAGTGAAGACAAAGTATGAAGAATCTGAGAGCTCTGACACAGCTACAGCAAATATTCAACACAGTCCAGCTCCTAGCACATTAAAGGCCTATTCACCTTGGTTCCTCTTGTCTGATACATCGTTTGGCTTTCAACAACAACAACAAAACAATGACTGCATGATAAAATGAAAGATGAAGACAGAGTCTGGAGAGACAAAGCAGAATCTCATAACCAGATTCAGATATAATGGATGTTGGAATTGTCAGAAAATTTAAAATAACAATGATTAAGGACTCTAATAGAAGAAATAGGCAACATGAAGAAGAGCTGGGCAAAGTAAGCAAAGAAATGGAAACTATTCAAAAGAATCAAAAGGAAACGGTTAAAATAAAAAAAAACATTGTAAAAGAAATGAAGAACACCTTTTATGGGTTCACTAGTAGACTAGACATAGTCAAGGTAAAAATTAGTGAGCTTGAAAATAGATTAATAGATATTTATCACTCTAAAACAGAAAGAGAAAAAAAAAATAGGTAAAAAAAGTGCCATAATATCCAAGATCAGTGATGCAATAACAGAAAGAGAGCTGAAAAATTATCAAATATTTGTTGATTGAACAAAATATTTCTAAATGACATATGTGCCAAGTAAAAAGTATAAAGAGAAATTTCAAAATATTTTGAACAAATAGAAAATGAAAATACACCTATGTCAAAATTTGTGGGATGCAATAAAAGTGGTGCTGAAAGAGAAATTTTAACAATAAAAGATGTATTATAAAAAATAAATCTACAAGCAACAGCTTAAGCTTCCATTTTAGGAAACTAGAAAAAGAAGAGCAGTTTAAGCCTGAAGCAAGCAGAAGAAAAGAAATAATAAAATAAACAACATAAATAAATAAAATTGAAAGCAGTAAACTAACAAAACCCAAAATTGGTTCTTTAAAGAAATCAATAAAATTGACAAAATTCTAATCAGCTAACCATGAAAAAAAAGAGAGTATACACAAATTACCAATGCCAGAAATGAAGGATGGTTCATTACTACTGATCCCGAGAACATTGAATGAACCCATGGATATTTATGAACACATACTAATACTGTGATCATACGTCCATGCAAAAAAAAAAAAAAAAAAGTAACTTAGATGAAATGGAAATATTCCATCAAAGACAAAAATCTGTCAAATCTCACACAAGGAGAAATAGATTATTGGAATAGCCCTTTATTTATTAAATAAATTGAATCAATGATTAATAACTTTCAAAAAATGAAAGCACCTGGTTCAAAATGGTTTCACTAGTGAATTCTACCAAACATTTAAATAAGAAATGATACCATTTCTCAACAATATCATTCAGAAAATAGAAGCCAAAGGAAAACTTCCTAGCTCATTCTGTGAGGCTTTTATTCCCTCATACCAAAACCAAAGATATTACAAGAGGGAATAGTTACAACCAATATCTCTCATGAACATAGATGCAGAAAACTTCAACAAAATATTAGCAAATCTAATCCAACAATATATAAAAGAATTATACATAATGCCAAAGTAAGAGATATGCCAGGTATGTAAGGCTGGTTCAACATTTGAAAATCAATTAATGTAATCCATCACACCAACAGGGTGAAGAAGAAAAATAATATGATCATATAAATAGATGCAGAAAACACATTTGACAAGATCCAGAATGCATACATGATAGACCATCAACCAACTACAAGAAGAAGGGGACTTATATAACTTGATAAAGAATATCTATAAAACTTCTACAGCTAACATTACTTAATAGTCAGAAACTGGACACTTTCCCCCTAACATCAGAAAACAGACAAGAATGTTCCTCTCTCATCACTCATATTCAACATTGTATTGGAAATCCTAGCTAATGAAATAGGATAAGAAAAAGAACAAAAATTCATGCAGATTGGGAAGGAAGAAATAAAACTGCCTTTGTTTGAAGATGACATGATTGTCTCCATATCCAAAAGAATTAAAATAAATTTTTTGAACTAATAAGTGAGTCTAGCAATGTCATGGGATATGAAGTTAATATACAAAAGTCAACTGCTTTTCTAAATATAAGTAATAAATAATTGGAATTTGAAGTTAATAAAAATATCACTTACAATAACACCAAATAATAAAATATTGAATTATAAATCAATGAAAATATAAACAGCTTCATTATTTATAAAGCTACAAAATTCCAATGAAATAAATAAAAGATCTAAATGAATGGAGAGAAATTCTGTGTTCATAAATTTGGAGATTCAATATTTGCAAGATGTCAATTATTCTTATATTTATTTATAGATTTAATGCAATGCCAAACAAAACCCCAGCAAGCTAATATCAACAAAATGATTCTAAAGGGTATATGAGAAGGTCAAAGACCAAAGTTATACAGAAAGACAAAAGACCTATAATAGCCAACATAATATTGAAGACAGTAAGAGTTAGAGAAATCACACTATCTGATTTTGAGACTTACAATAACACAACAGTAATCAAGATGGGATGATACTGGTGAAAGAATAGGCACCTAAATAAGGGGAACAAAACAGAGAGCCTACAATTAGACACAAAGTCAACTACTCTTTGATAGAGGAGCAAGTCAATTCAATCAAGATAGGATAGTCTTTTCAACAAATGGAGCTTGAACAACTGGATGTTCATATCCAAAGAAATGAACATAGGCATAGACCTTAAGTCTTTCAAAAAAATTAAATAAAATTGAGTGTAAACCTAAATGTAAAACAGAAAGCTATAAAACTTTAGAGGGAAATAGAGAAATTCTTAGGTTTTGTTATGAGTTCTTAGATATAATACCAAAAACACAATCCATGAATTTGTTTTGTTAGTCTTCTTTAGAATTAATGACATTAAGAAAATCAAAGACAAGCTGCATACTGAGAGCATTTGCAAAAATTTATCTGATAAATAATGAGTATCCTGATTACACATTTGTACATAGAACTCTTAAAACTCAACAGTAGAGAAATAAGCAACCCATTAAAAATGGGCAAAAGATATGAACAGACACCTCAGCAAGAAAGATATACAGATTGCAAATAAGCATCTGAAAATATGTTCAATATCACATGTCCTTAGGTAACTACAAATTAAAACAACAATGATATACCAGTACACACATATTAGAAAAGCTAAAATCTAAACAATTTGCCACTACCAGTTGGTGGAAAGAATGGTACAGACACCTTGGAAGATAGTTTAGCAGTTTTTTACAATATTGAACATAGTCTAAATATCATTTTGTTATTAATTGATAAAAAGAAATGAGTGCAAAAGTTGCCCAAAAATAATAAATGAAACTTAAATGCATATTGCTAAGTGAAAGAGGCCAAGCTGAAAAGTTTTCTGACACTCTGGAAAGGCATACAATAACAACAGGAAGAAGAGCAGTGGTTGCTAGAGTTCAGGGATGAGGAGGAAAATTTGATTAAGGGGACAACAGGAGATTTTTTATGGTGGTGAAACTATTTTGCATCATAATGCAATGTAAACACATGATGCTATACGTTTGCCAAATCTATGGAAATATATAGCACAGACATTCCTGTCCTGTCATATAGTACAGGGAAAAGCATTCAAATTAAAAAAAAAAATCACTTACGAGATTCAAGGATCCTAGATGCAGGATGTGAAAAAACAACCCAACTGCACTACAGATTTCTGAAATACCCCAACTGAATGGTGTGGGGAGAAGGTGCTGATTTAAGTAACTTTGGATATGAATGGAATCTGTAAGACTAAAGGCAAAAGAATCTGTACATAAGCACGCTACTCTAGTTGATAAAGTTGTTTTCCATGGGGCTATGGGCGATGGAGTCTGATACTGCTATACTTGTATACTGAAATTAAAACATTCCACAAATGAATGGTGGGTGGTGGGAGCCATGGTTATCACTCTTGGTGTGGGAGTGTAAAGATAAGCAAGAACAGGAGAATAGAACGATCCATGTGGTAGTGGAATAGAGGTGGAGACATCAGTAAGAACGCATGTTTAGCTTTATACAGATACAAGTGGTTACATGTAGAAATATTCATAGATATATATATGCACACACAATACGTACAAAGGTTAGTGTACACACATGTATGTCCTTGTTTTGCCGGCTAAGAGGACCTAGAAATAATGAAACATCACATCATAACAATAAGCACAACTAGCATCAAGATCTTGGGTTGTAATACCATTTTCCATTAGAAGGCAACAAGAGCTCCTTGGAGAAGTTCCTGATATTAGGGTAGAAGCAAAAAATATGCAAAATTAGCCTGGAACATCTAGAAGTGCCAGAAAGGAAGGAAAAATTATGAAGGTCTGTCAAAGGGCCTGGAACTAACTTAAAGATCTCCTAGTGGTCAAAGCTGGAATAATTTGAGCAAAACTATAATTAAAGTAGAATTGCATTATAACCCAGAATGTAAAATAAATATCTGTGAGTCTTCACTATTATAAATTACAGACTGAATAAATAAATAAATAAAATCTTTTGCAGTGAAGAATTCCAAATAATTTACGGTGTACTCTGTCCTCAACCAGGTGAAGCATAAATGCTCACTCCTTAATTTTAGACTGTGTGTAGTGTCTTCCTTTCAAGGATATAGTACAGAGAGATTTTCAAAAGGGTAATTTAACAGAGGAGATACCTCATAAACATTACCTCAGCCAGATGAACAAATTCAACATAAACAGTGATTAGCAGTATTGATATCATGTGCCATAATACAATGTGATGAAAA
Source organism: Choloepus didactylus (assembly GCF_015220235.1). Classification (NCBI taxonomy): domain Eukaryota; kingdom Metazoa; phylum Chordata; class Mammalia; order Pilosa; family Megalonychidae; genus Choloepus; species Choloepus didactylus. The sequence goes on from NC_051326.1 coordinate 39,907,674, forward strand.
TGTCAAAATCTTAACAAGTGTCAAAATTTGGTAACGATTCTATAGGAGTACTCTAATTATTCTTGCTACTTTGATGTACATTTGAAATTGTTTCAAAAATTAATGTTAAGATAAACTTAAAAAAAAAACACAAAGGAATGGATACATGCCTTAAATCCCCCTTAGCCATCCTTGCTAGATAAATTTGCAACATGCCATTTACTCACTGTTACTCTTTAAATAAATGGACATTTTCCTGATCATCAATATGATAACCCTGCCCATGCTTTTGTGCCTATGGATGATTATAAACCTTTGGCTTCTGAAGACTGTCCAGGAAAATCTAAGAGAGACTGGTAGGTTCTGATGTGCAGATCGCAGGCAGTTAATAGCTTATGCATACATTATCTGTTTAAGGAAATGGTGTTCCAGTTTGCCCATTTTACAAAATACCGGAAATGGATCGACTTTTATAAAGGAGGATTATTTGGTTACAAAGTTACAGTCTTAAGGCCATAAAGTGTCCAAGGTAAGGCATATACAAAGAGTACCTTTACTGGAGAAAGGCCATTGGCATCCGGAAAACCTCTGTTAGCTTGGAAGGCATGTGGCTGGCATCTGCTTTCTCCCAGATTGTGTTTCAAAATGGCATTCTCCAAAGTGTTGGTCTTGGGCGTTTTGTCCTCTCTTTGCTGCAGCTGCTCTTCAAAATGTCACTCTCAGTTGCTCTAACCTCTTTCTGTTTGTCAGCTCATTTATATGGCTCCAATGATTTAATTCAGACACACACTAAATGGGTGGGGTAACACCTCCATAGAAATTATGCAATCAAAGTCTTGCCCACAGTTGATTGAGTCACATCTCCATGGAAACACTGAACTAATAGATTCCAACTTAATCAACACTAATATGTCTGCCTCCACAAGACTGCATCAAAGATAATGGCATTTGGGGACCATAATACATCCAAACTGGCATAAATGGGAAGGGAGAAAAAGGTATATGCTCAACTTATTAAAGAATTCCCAGAAAAAAAAATTCAATTAAAAGAGGGAAGAGCAAATCTTGTATTGCTTGATTTCTATTAAAATTAATTTCTCAGGGTCAATATTTCTTCGTTATAAATTCAGGAAGTATTCAAGTGAATTTTTTTTTAACTTCTCACAGACTGTATGGGAAGACATTATATATGAAGCAATTTGTAGTATATTATCTTTCTTTCTCTTATGTAAAATACTTTAGCACATGTAATATGCCAGGTACTGTACTAAGTTCTGGAGTACCCAATAAAATTGGTTACAATCCAGTCAAAAAGAGTGAATGAGGAAAAAATTGTGATAATTTTGCTAATATTGCTAATGAAAGAGCAATATTCTTATCCCCATGGCAACATCCTGGAGGGAGTCCCTGTGCCAACTGAATTTATAGTAAGGTATAAGCTGAGATTTAAAAATGCACATGATTTATCTAGGAAAAATAGATAACATTTTAGACGAGGAGAACAACATTTGCCCATGCACAGAAAAGTGAATGCACATAATATAAATAGTAAGGATGTAGTACAATTACAGTTAAGGATATTTGGGATGGACTAACAGGGTATAAGTACAGAAGTACAACCAGAGTGTCAGTGCTAGCTTCTATATGGTTGTCAGTTTAGACCTAGTAGTTTTCTACAGTGGCCATATCAAACAACATATTTAGCAGGTTAAAGCAATACTCATTTGTAGAATTTGGCCCAACTGGTTCCTCTGCCTAGAGTATGAGAAGGCAGATATCAAGATGTTTGTCATGGCTGCATGTCTTTCTGGAGGCTTTGGGATGAACTGACTTCTAAGGCCATTGAGGTTTTTGGTAGAACTCAGTTCCTTGAAGGGGCAGGACTGAGGCCCCGATGCCCTTACTGACTATCAGCTGGGGTCTGGTCCTGGAAGCTGCCCACATTCCTTCTCATGCTTGAGAAGAAACCCAGGATCTTAAGTGTTCAAGAAAACATTAAAATAGGTGGACTTGCATATTTTTTCTCATTACATTTTGATAAGTTGACCTCTGACCACTTGAATGATAGTCTTTGCTGACCTGGTACTCTATTGGCAGCCAAGAATAAAAGACCTTTTGCCTTTTGCTCTCTAATCTCTGTAAAATATTCTTTAAAAATCAAGTGGAGTGCTTTGGAATTTCAAAATGTGCTGTAAGATTGAATTTAATCAGTTTGCACATAGATTTGCTTAGAAAATGCAATTTACCATGCAGTCAAACAGAATCAATGTTTTTCTTTGTAACATTGGGAATTTAGGGGCAAAAATCATAACCTTGCATGATTTAGCAGGTTTTGCCATTGTAGTGAAGAAATATGGAGACTTTTTATTCAAATATGAGGACTTTTATGTAGGAGGGAATATGACCAACTAGGTTAGGGTCTTAAAATACAGACTAAACTCCCCAAATTACCCTTTAAGCAACTGTAGGACAGGGATGATTTTTAAATCTCTCACCATGCTTAGCAGGGTATCACTCTTGTAGTAGACGTCAGATAGATTCTTATTGAGTGCACAAATAAATATGTGGTCAAAATGGTATTTTGCAAGAAGTTGTGGTTCTTTTCTTTGAATAATTCTGTATAAATATTTCCAAGCACTGTCTGACGTTTTTTTGAAGGATTCAGTTGAGCCCACCAGCATTTTCCTTCTATTGAAACATCACATCAATAATAACTCATGTATTTAATTTAGATTTCAGGCACCCTAATCTCAACAATGATGTGCTTTTCTTTTCCCTAAACTCTTTTAATGTACTACATTTGGAGGTTGTAGCCCTATATGCACTGGATATAGTTAAAATACATTTTTAAATGTTTATTGAAATCCTGGTTTCTATGGAGAATACTGGGATGTATTTTGAGACTGGTGTTACAAAGTAGTTTGAGTGATGAATTTTGTCTACTTAGGGATATGATGAAATTGGGGAAAAAAGATATATTCTTAAAAATATAAATGTAAATAACAGGATATGGTAAAGTAGCTTGAGTTCCAAATAAATGACCAAGACTGTGCAGGAGAAGTAAAAAGAAATGAGTTTCTTCTAAGGTTTAGGGAACTGGGAGTATTAAAAATAAAACTGAACTAAATCTTGATGGGTGAATAGAATACATAAAACCAAAAAAGATGGAATAACTATTTTCTAAGTGGATGAATAATGAGAACAAAGCCAGTGAATGGAACTCATGATATTTTGTCATGGAAACCAATAATGTGAGTACTTATATGTATATGATTATAAATCCTTTGTCTTGCATAATATAGGAAACCATTTATTTTAAACAACCAAGTGTGATTGTAGAAAGTTTCATGTTCTAGCTTGCTAATGCTGCTGAAATGCAAAACACCAGAAATGGATTGACTTTTATAAAGGGGGTTTATTTGGTTACACAGTTACAGTCTTAAGGCCATAAAGTGTCCATCAACAAAGGGTACTTTCACTGGAGGACAGGCAATCTGGAAAACCTCTGTTAGCTGGGAAGACACATGGCTGGTGTCTGTTCCACATTCTGGTTTCAAAATGGCTTTCTCCCAGGATGTTCCTCTCTAGGCTGTAGCTCCTCTTCAAAATGTCACTCTCAGTTGCTCTTGGGGTGTTTGTTCTCTTTTAGCTTCTCTAGAGCAAGAGTCTGCTTTCAACGGCTGTCTTCAAACTGTCTCTTATCTGCAGCTACTGTCTCAGCTTCTGGGTTTTCTTCAAAGTGTCCCTCTTGGCTGTAACAAGCTTGCTCCTTCTATCTGAGCTTATATAGTGCTCCAGCAAACTAATCAAGGCCCATGCTGAATGGGCAGGGCCACATCTCCATGGAAATTATCCCATCAGAGTTATCACTTACAGTTGGGTGGGTTGCTTCTCCATGAAAACACTCAACCAAATAATTACAATCTAATCAACACTAATACATCTGCCCACACAAGATTGCATCAAAGATAATGGCATTTTGGGGGATGTAATACATTCAAACTGGCACATCACATTAGCTTGACAGCCTGTGCTAGATTGTATCATCGTCTCCAGAAAAATACATTCAAGCCCTAATCCCTAGTCCTGTGGGTATGAACTCATTTGTACATAGGATCCTCAAAGATCCTATTAAGATGAGGCCAAACTGAAACAGAGTGAGCTAAGTCCAGTATTAATGTAGTTCAGATAAGGACAGGAATTTTGGATATGGAAGTGAAAGGCCACAGGAGGAGAGAGAAAGGAACAGATTGCCATGGGATGGAGGTAGAAATTCATTGCCAGCAAGCCACCACCACAACATTACAGACTTCGGAAGAAGCATGGACTGTTAATACCTTGATTTGAGACATCTAACTCTAAACTATAGGCCAATAAATTCCTCTTTAAGCCAATCAGTCTGTGGCATTTTCAATAGCAGGCCTGGCAAACTAGGGCAAGCACCTAAAGCAATGCTAGCTGGAGATCTATGGCAGAATTCCTGGACATAAAACAATCAAAAAAAGGGAGTCAAAGAATTTGATGCAAGGTTGATAGTAGGGGTTATTGGCCCAAAAAATTGCAATGGTAGGTGTCCTAGTAAGCAAATTTAACAAACAATACTGTAATTGCTTAAGATGTGGACATCACAAATATAAACCTACATAATGAATATAAACTAAATAAAAGTATAGAATACACGCTTATAACATTTTATTGCCCTGAAGACAGATTTTTGCGGATTAGGATAAAATTTTCTGTATATCATCTTACATAGATTAAAGAATTGCCTGAAAAATGATAATGATGCTGAGTAATAACAAATATCCTGATTTTAAAGATAAATCAAAATTGCCTAAAATTTTTCATAAAATATGAAAACATTTTACATTTTCATATTTTTTATTATTTTTTATGTTCTCTTGTCTGACCAGCATCATGAAACAACCTGTTCCTGGAGTAGGGGAATTGCCTGATTTCTGAATCCATATTCAGGGATATTGAAGCAAGACCCCGGTTTTGCCAACCTTCTTTACACCACCAGAACATACATATGAAAAAATGGATTCTGCTACCAGACATGCTTTTTGCCAAAGGAAACCTCTGGCAAGAGTGTGACTGATGCAGCTGCTCACTCCTGGCAGCAGTGGCTTGAAGTCCTGGTGGTTGTGACAGGTGACCCTTACCCAGCAGGAGTGGCATCTCCACCAGATTACTTCTTTGGGGAGTTATTTGAATATTATTCCTGTGTCTGTAGCATCCAAATCTAGTTTTTGGACATTTCCAGAGATTGTACACGCATGTGATATTTATCTAATATGTAACATCCCTAAATATATGTATTCTGTTTAAACTAGCTGGAATTGGTATTTGTGTTTACAACAAAGAATTCTGACTGACACAGGGAAAAGAAGAAATTATTTTCAAAGAAATATATTTTTAATTAAATTTTGTTTTATTGAGCTTTATTCACATCCCAAACAATCATCCATGGTGTACAATCAACTGTTCACAGTGCCATCATATAGTTGTACATTCATCACCCCAGTCTATTTCTGAACATTTTCCTTACTTCAGAAAGAATCTGAATAAGAATAAAAAATAAAAGTAAAAAAGAACACCCAAATCATCCCCCCATCCCACCCTATTTTTAATTTAGTTTTTGTCCCCATTTTTCTACTCATCCATCCATACACTAGATAAAGGGAGTATGATCCACAAGGTTTTCACAATCAGACTGTCACCCCTTGTAATCTACATTGTTATACAATCATCTTCAAGAGTCCAGACTACTGCATTGGAGTTTGATAGTTTCAGATATTTACTTCTAGCTTTTCCAATACATTAAAACCTAAAAGGTGTTATATATATAGTGCATAAGAATGTCTACCAGAGTGACCTCTCGACTTCATTTGAAATCTCTCAGCCACTGAAGCTTTATTTCATTTCATTTCGCATCCCCCTTTTGGTCAAGAAGATGTTCTCAATCCCAAGATGTCAGGTCAGATTCATCCTTGGGAGTCATATCCTGCATTTCCAGGGAGATTTACACCCCTGGGAGTCAGGTCCCATGTAGGGGGGAGGGCAGTGAGTTCACCTGCCGGGATGGCTTAGTTAGAGGGAGAGGGCCACATCTGAGCAACAGAGATATACTCAGGGGGAGACTCTTAGGCACAATTATATGCAAGTTTAGCTTCTCCTTTGCAATAATTAGCTTCATAAGGGCAAGTCCCATGATCGAGGGCTTGGCACATCAAACCGCCAGTCCTCAATGTTTTTGACAACAACAGCATCAGTCCATGTGAGGAAGTCCAACACTTCCGCATTTTCTCCCAGCTCTTCAGGGGGGCCCTTCAAATATATTTTTATTCTCTGCCTAAATTACTTTGGGATGTGTCACTTTTCACCGTAACCTATACAAACCTACCGTATCTCACTTCCTATTCAAAGTTCCATGTAACTGTGGTGTTTGAACAAACTGACTGTAGAGTTATACTGTTTAGAAAATATAGACCCTGCACCAAATAGAAATCTCTTCCCTTGGTCTCACATGGAAGTTGAAGTTTTAAAACACAGTCAGTTTCAACCTTTACCCTTTGGCCTGGTTTGCCCTAATCTCAACCAGATCTGCATCATTCATATCACTAATTGAAATCTGGGCTCTTTTTCAGCTTTTTTTTTTTTTTTTAACAGTTGCTGTATGCACTAATACTGACATTCACATCTGCCAAGCACTAGCTGTGAGTTTCAGGTGTCACACAGATACCCAATGTTCCAGACACCAATCAGGTTATACACTAAGGGATTAGCATCTCAAAGTTTGGAGATAGCTGTTACGATTCAGAAATAGATTTGACTGCTGTAAGAGCTTACACTCTAGGGACCACTACAATAATTATTCTCCTGTTAGGCTGTGTTCTAAGATTTGATTCTGAGTTTACACATTGTAGTTAGTCTATATTGGTGAGGCATTAAAGTGTTTGCCCTTGCTTCTGGCATACTTCACTCAAAATGAGTGAAGTTGGGTGTCTCAGCTTCACTCCTTCTCATAGTTGCTCACGATTCCATTCAGTTCACCATTCTGTTCCTCACTCTTTGTACCCTTAGGCCACCTCCACCCATTGCAAATCATGAATACTGCCTCCATGAACACTAGTGTGCAAATGTCCATTCATGTCTCTGCTCTCAGATCTCCCAATGACATACCCCACAATGAGGTTGCAGGGCCTTGTGGCCCCCACATACTTAGCTTTTTGTGGAACCACCACACTGACCTCCAGAAAGGCCACACCATTCTGTCTGTTCATCAACAGTAAATAGGTACATCCCTCTCTCCATGTTTTCTCCAACACTTTTACTCCTATTTATATTTTTTCCTACAATTTTATAGTGTTAGATTCACATACCATACATTCATCCACAATGTACAGTCAATTGTTCATAGTATCATCATAAAGTTGTATATTTATCACCACAATCAGCCCTTGAATATATTGATTACTACAAAAAAATTTTTCTTTTTTTTTAGCAAATAATATAAAGATGATAAAAAGAAAAATAACATGTCATACAATACAATGTAATAGTAAGGACAGAAAACACCACTACCAAGAATGCCATATCCCTTCCTTACACATTTAGCTTCAGTATATTGCCTTTGTTACATTTAATGGAAGCATATTACAAGGTTACTGTTAACCATAGACTTCAGTTTGCTTTGATTATGTTTTTCCCCAAACACCATCCCTTTTTCAACACTCTGCATGGTTGACATTCATTTGTTCTCCCACATGTAAAAACATTTTTATATTTGTACATTTAGTAACAGTCATTGGCCACTCCAGTTTTTGCCAAGTTATACAGTCCCAGTCTTTATCATCTATCTTTACCTCTGGTGTCATACATTCCCCTATCCCACCTCTTTCAGCTTTACTCACAGACATCTTTGTTCCATGTACTTACAATATTGTGCTACCATCACACAGTATTATGCTATCTATTTCTGGATCTATTCAATCATTCCTGCTGAACTGTCTGTTGTCCTTCAGCATCAAATGCCTGATCTCCACCCTCTTTCTATCTCCTGGTAGCCTGTGTTATCAGCTTTTAACTCTCAAAGTTTGCTCACTAATGTAAGTTCATATTAGTGAGACCATACAGTATTTGTCCTTTTGTTTCTGGCTAACTTCACTCAACATAATGCCCTCAAGGTTCATCCATGTTATATACTCCATGTCTTTGTTCTGTCTTACAGCTGCATAATATTTCATCATGTGTATATACCACAGTTTGTTTATCCACTTGTCTGTTGACGGACATTTGGGCTGTTTCCATCTCTTGGCAATTGTGAATAATGCCACAATAAACATCGGTTTACAAATGTCTGTGTCTTAACTGTCAGTTCCTCTGAGTATACACCAGCAATGGAATAACTGGGTCATATGGTGAATCTATACTTAGCTTCCTGAGGAACCTCCACAGTCTTGCAAAGCAATGAATAAGTGTGCCTCTTTCACCACAGTCCCTCCAGCACTTGCACTTTTCTGTTTTTTTTTTTTTTTTTGATAATGGCCATTCTGGTAGGTGTGAGATGATATCTTATTGTGGTTTTGATTTGCGTTTCCCTAATAGCCAGTGAAGTTAAGAATTTTTTCATATGTTTTTGAGCCATTTGTACTTCCTCTTCAGAAAAGTGTCTGTCCATGTCTTTTGCCCATTTTTTAATTAGATTGTTTGTCTTTCTATTGTTGAGTTGTAGGATCCCTTTATATATTTGGGATATTAAACCCTTATCTGATATGGGGTTCCAAATATCATCTCTCATTGCATAGGTTGCCTTTTTACTTTTCTGACAAAGTCCTTTGATGTACAAAATTATCTAATTTTGAGGAGATCCCATCTGTCTATCTGTTCTTTGGTTGCTTGCACCTTTGGTGTGAGTTCTAGGAAACCACCTCCTGTCATAAGTTCTTTAAGATATTGCCCTACATTTTCTTCTAAAAGTCTTATGGTCATAGTGCTAATGTTTAGGTCTTTGATCCATTTCAAGTTAATTTTTGTATAAGGTGTGAGATAGGAATCTTCTTTCATTCGTTTAGAAATGGATATCCAGTTCTCCAAACACCATTTATTGAAGAGGCAGCTCTGTCCCAGTTGCTTTGGCTTGACTACCTTATCAAAGATCAATTGTCTATAGAAGTGAGGGTCTAATTCTGAACACTCAATTTGATTCCATTGGTCCATATCTCTGTCCTTATGACAGCACCATGCTGTTTTGACCACTGTAGCTTTGTAATATGTTTCAAAGTCAGGTAGTGTGAGACCTCCTATTTCATTCTTCTTTCTCAAGAAATTTTTGGCTATTTGGGGTAACTTGCCCTTCCAAATAAATTCAGTTATTGGTTTTTCTATTTCTGCCAAGTAAGTTGTTGGAATTTTAATTGGTATTGCATTGAATCTATAAATCAGTTTAGGTGAAATTGCCATCTTAACTATATTAATCTTCCAATCCATGAACATGGTATGTTCTTCCATTTTTTTAGGCCCTGTTCAATTGCTTTTAGCAGTTTCTTATAGCTTTCTGTGTAAAGGTCTTTTGTGTTCTTGGTTAAGTTTATTCCTAAATACTTGATTCTTTTGGTTGCTATTGTAAATGGAATTTTTTTCTTGATTTCCTCCTCTTGTTGCACATTCCTTGTTTATAGGAACACTACAGATTTTTGTATGTTGATCTTGAAGCCTGCCACTTTGCTATACTCAATGACTAGTTCTAGTAGCTTTGCTGTAGATTTTTCTGGATTTTCTACATATAGACTCATGCCATCTGAAAAGAATGAAAGTTTTATTTCTTCCTCTCCAATATGGATGTCTTTTATTTTTTTCTTGCCTAATTGCTCTAGCTAGCACCTCCATCCCAATGCTGAATAACAATGGTGACAATGGGCATCCCTGTCTTGTTCCTGTTTCAGTCTCTGACTATTGAATATGATGTTAGCTGTGGGTTTTTCAATATGCCTTTATCATATTGAGAAAGTTCCCTTCTATTCCTATCCTTTGAAGTGCTTTCATCAGGAAGGGATGTTGAATTTTGTTAAATACCTTTTCTGCATTGATGGAGATGATCATGTGCTTCTTCTGCTTTGATTTATTAGTATGGTATATTACATTAATTGATTTTCTTGTGTTGAACCAGCCTTGCATACCTGGAATAAATCCCACTTGGTCATGGTGTATCATTCTTTTCATGTGCTGCTGGATTTGATTTGCAAGTATTTTGTTGAGGATTTTTGCAGCTATATTCATTAAAGAGATTGGTCTATAATTTTCTTTTTTTTGTAGTACCTTTGCCTGATTTTGGTATTAGGGTGATGTTGCCTTCATGTAATGAGTTAGGTAGCTTTCCCTCTTCTTCAAATTTTTGAAGAGTTTGAGCAGGATTGGTACTAATTCTTTCTTGAATGCTTGTGAAGCCATCTGGTCCTGGGCTTTTCCTTTTTGGGAGCTTTTTGATGACTGACTCAATCTCTTTACTTGTGATTGGCTTGTTGAGGTCATCTATTTCTTCTTAAGTCAATGTTTGTTGTTTATGCTTTACTAGGAAGTTGTCCATTTCATCTAAGTTGTCTAGTTTATTAACATATAGTTTCTCATAGTATCTTCTCATTATCTCCTTAATTTCTTCAGGGTCAGTAGTTATGTCTCCTTTCCCATTTCTGATTGTATTTATTTGCATCCTCTCTCTCTCTCTCTCTCTTTTTTTGTTAGACTACCTACTGGACCTCAATTTTATTGATTTTCTCAAGGAACCAACTTCTGGTTTTGTTGATTCTCTCTATTGCTTCCCTGTTCTTAATTTCATTTATTTTATTCTCTCCCTCATTTTTGAAGGACAGTATTGCCAGATATAGAATTCTTGTTGGCAGTTTTTCTCTTTCAGTATCCTACATATATGATGCCACTGTCTTCTCACCTCCATGGTTTCTGTGGAGAAATCTGTACATAGTCTTATGGAGCTTCCCTTGTATGTAATGGACTGCTTTTCTCTTGCTGCTTTCAGAATTCTCTCTTTGTCTTTGACATTGGACAATCTGATCAGTAAGTGTCTTGGAGTAGGTCTATTGGGATCTATTCTGTTTGGGGTATGCTGTACTTCTTGAGTCTCTAATTTTCTGTCTTTCATAAGAGTTGGGAAATTTTCAGTGAATATTTCTTCTATTATTCTTTCTGCCCCTTTTCCATTCTCTTCTTCTTCTGGGTTACCCATAACACATGTATTTGTGAGTTTCATGTTGTCACTTAGCTCCCTAAGACCACATATGTTATTTTTAGATTTAAAAAAATAGAAAAGAAAAACAAGAAAAAATAAAAATAAAAAAGAGTCTCTTTTAAAAGCTTTTCCCCAGCCTGGGGGTTTTGTCAGTGTCAGAATAGAACATTTAAATATGTACTTTGGGCTATTGTCTGATAATTACTCTCCAATAGCTTCTATTTCACCCCTGCTGGGGGCTATTGAAGTGCAAAAAGATAAGGAGTCGGTGAGAAATGAGAAGGGATAAAATATAGGGGGAAAAAAAGGCTTTTATGGAGCCTTGGAATGGGTGCCCACTTTTATGTGCCCCCCTTCTCAGAGCCCAGTCCTTCTTTAGCACCCTCAGCTCCAAAAATTAGTTAATTAATTTGTTAATTAATTCTGCAGTTGAGGCTCAGTTGAGCCCCACTTCTTGCCCTCAGCAGATTGTTGTTTCTTGTTGTTTTTTTTCCCCCTTTCAGGGAGCCGGCAGCAAGACAGTCCTTGGGGTCTGGGTGGGGAGGGGCACCAGACCCCTGGTTGGGGTAACTTACATTGTTCACTGTGATCTCAGCTTTTCCTCCATTTCCAAACTTGTGTACAATGTGTGGCTGCTCACTGGAGACCCTGAAAACATTGTTTCATATAGTTTTTGGGTAATTACCAGCTGCTCTAGAAGAGAGACTAAATTCCGCACCTCACCACTCCGCCATCTTTCCTCCATCCCCTTAAAGCAATATAGTTTTAATCCTATATGACAGGAATCCTTATAAGCAAAGTGAATTTGGACATGGAAGTAGAAGCCACAGAAGGAGACAGAAAGAGACATATAGCCATGTGACAGAGGCAGAGAATGGTTGCCAGCAAGCCACCACTAGAACACTGGAGACTTTTTGGAGAAGGCATGTTCTACCAATGACTTGGTTTTGGAATTCCAGCCTTCAAATTGTGAGCCAATAAATTCCTGTTGTTTAAGCCAAATATTCTGTGATCCTTGTTTTAGAAGCCTAGGCAAACTAAGACAATGACCAAAAATAAAGTTTTGAACATGACTATATAAACTTTTAGGGATGCATAAAAGTAGTTTCATGGCTTCTTGTTTATTAAATACATATACTTTAAAAACCTTATTTGAAAATCCTGTTTACAAATGAGTTCATGCCCACTGTATCAGGGGTTTAAACTTGAGCATGCCTTTATGGGAGACATGATTCCATTCAAAACAGTCCATCTTCCAGACCCCAAAATATGTACAAAATGCATTTACCCCTTCCCAATACTCTCAAAGCCTTAAGTTATTTTATTAACAACTCTACATCCAAAATCTCATCAAAATCAGTTTGTGGTATGTCCTGAGGCAGTATTCCTCTTGGGTTGTGGACCTGTGTAAAGTAGAAAACAAGTAAATGACTCCAAAGTGGGATGGTAGGACAGGCATAGAATGAACATTCCAATTTCAGAGGGAAAAAAATGGAAAGAAAACAGGGGTTATGAGTCCTGAGCAGGTCTAAAACCCAGCAGGGCAAATTCCATTAGATATAAAATCTTGAGGATAATCTTTGGCTTAATGCTTTGTCTTTGGGACCTGCTGGAGCAGGAGCCCCATGCTTTCTAAGCCCTGGGACCATGGGCCACACTCTCCCCAACACAGAGGTGACAGTCACACTTTCTCCAAATGCTGGGGACTAGGTCCTATACTCTCCATATACCAAGCTGATGGCTGACATTTCTCCAACTGCCACTGTGGGTCCACTCTCATCTAACATTAGGCAGCAGACCAAGGAGGTCATTTCAGCCAAGATCATTGCATCCATGGTTCTGCTAGAGGGATCATTCTTTTTTCAAATCATCTCTGCGTTTTTTGGGCCAAACTGGCAATGTTTCTGCTCATACAAATTTCTCAAAACGTTGTTGGTTTTCTGTGAAATTCAAAGCCATCAGACAAAAAAATCTTCCACAGAGGTTTCCTTGATAACCATACCTCCATTTGTGACTTCCTCTGCATTGGTTGATTGTATCCATGAAGCATATGCCTAATCCCTTCAACAAAGGGCATTCTAACTACACCCTTCATGGAGAACTGTTCACTGGAGTCTCACCTTCTGGGAACTCAGGGAAGGCTGCTTCTGGCCCTATTCTCATGGCTTCTATCTGGATAGGCTGAGAATTTTCCAAATCTTCAGGTGCTGACTCCTTTGTGCTTAATAGTTCATTCTTCTATTTATCTCTTTCTTCTTGCATTTTGTTGTAAGCAGCAAGAAGAAACTGGGCCTCACCTAACACATTCTTTGGAAATCTCCTCAGCTAAATATTCAAGTTCATAGCTTACAAGTTCAGCATTCTATCTGATATCAGAACACAATTTCACCAAGTTGTCACTTTATAACAAGGATGGCCTTTCTTCCAGTTTCCAATAATACATTCATCGTTTCATTCTAAGGCTCACTGGAGACAACTTGCCCATGTTTTGTAATGCTCTACTAACATTCCATTCATGACTAAACATATTCTCTAAGATGTCATAAACTTTCCCTACAACTTTCCACACATCTTTCTGTGCCCTCACCAGAGTTCCTTTAATGTGTTTCTCTCTACCAACAACCTAGTCAAGAAAATTTAGGCTTTCTTTTAAATCAAGTACCTCAGAATTCTTCCAGGCTCTATCCGTCACCCAATTTCAAAGCCAGTTCTACATGGTTAGGAATTTGTTACAGCAGCACCCCACTCTTAGTACTGAAACTGTCTGACTTTGCCATGGCTTCTATGACAGTTACCACAGACAGGCTGGCTTAAGCAAGAGGTATTTGCTTAAGCTTAGATACCTGAGCTTAGGTACTGGCTCACATTTTGGAGGGTAGAGGTCTAAAACCAAGGCATCATAAACCACAACTGCTTCAAAATCTATAATCTTCTGATGGTGGCTTGCTCATAATCAAATCTCTTCCTCCATTATATGGAGATCTGTCTCTTTCTATCTCCTGTGGCTTTTCACTTCTGTGTTCAAATTTCTTTTGTTTATAAAGACTCTAGGCATATAGGATTAAGGCTCACCCTGATTCAATGTGACATCATCTTAACAGGATCTTATTTCTGAGGTTTGTTTTATCTATGCACATGTTACATACGAGAAATTAAAAGTGTAATTTATTTTATGAGAAGCAATTTTTATAAATGGCTAAATAATGGTACCTCATAATTTCAGACACAAACCCACAATTCTCTGCTATGTGATATAAATGGGAAATAATTAGTTGTACTTATCACTCTATTCTCTGCCCCTGTATTTCTATTTCTTTTATTGTCACTTTCTCAGTTCTAAATCAGCACAATATTTTCAATAAAGCATGCTCTGGTTCAGTGATCCCAGGTTGTGGAAGGCTAAATAATGCCCTCTGCAATGCCACTAAAGATGTCTACGTCTTCAACTCTGAGACCTGTGGGTATGTTACCTTACACGGCAAAAGGGACTTTACAGATGGTATCAATGTTATGGACCTTAAGATAGTGATATTATCCTAGATTATCTGGGTGAGTTCGATCTAATCACATGAGCGCTTAAAAGCAAATAAACTTTTTCTGGGTAGAATCAGAGAAATTCAACAGAAGTCAGAGAGATTCACAGCATGAAAGGAGCTTGACTTTGCATTGTTTGGATGAGGGTGGGGCACATGAAAAGCATGAAACTTACCAGAACTCGTATCCAGTCATTCTATGCAACCCTCAAATGTTTCATGTTTGTCTGGTGCCTGTGGTGCTATCCTAATCAAGAATATTATTATCACAATTCTGTAGATGAAGAAACCAAGACAGAGAGTAACTTGCTGAAAGCCACAGAGTTAAGCAACTGGATTGCCGAGCTTGAAACTGTCACTCTCCATTCAAAGTCTGTGCTGCACTGGCCACCCCTCCATGGAGAAAAGTTAACGCACTTAGGTCTATATTATCAAAACAATGGCAAACAATTAGATGCTTGGTGGAAGTTCTTTCACAAGAACTTCATCATATGATGGCATGATTGCCTTGATATTAATTCACATTAGTGTTTACCTTTGAACAGATTTTTGGTTTCAAGTTTTGATGTTGTGTGCTTACCTTCAGTTTTTTTTTTTTTTTTAATATAAGGTAAATAATCCAAGTACTTCACAGAGAAAGGTACATTAAATTAACATACGTGGTTTGGCATATATTTTTAAAGCAGCAAAAATTCCAGTGATATTCCCTAACAAGAGTGAGATTTTAAAAACAGATTGTCAGGTGGGCATAATCTAAGATCAGGAATGTATGAATCATGACTTAAATTGTACGTAACAAATTCTTTTTCTTTCTGTACTTGAAGACTTTGAGTAAATTAAAATCATTTACATAAGTTTTAAGTGAATTTTTGAATAAGCATATTTATTTAAAGATCCTAGTTCCAAAGTGAAATCAGTTAATTTTTTATGAATTCAATAAATATAGTCCTCTCAAAATCCAATCCCCTGCCTGCTCCCCAACCCAGAGGTTACCACTAAACTGAAATTGGTGTTTATCATTATTTTTCAATATATATAAACAAAAATAAATTGTTCATTTTGGAATTGTATAAAATAGTATACTCTGTATAGACTACGGAGTATTTTTCACTCAATATTTTAAGTGTAACATTCAATATTTTTACTATGGTATACTATTCATTTTCAATGTGCCGCAATATATTAATCCATTTTGCTGTTTAAGAACATGGATTAATAATTGTGGTGCTTTCACAAATGAATAGCATTTATCAGTGAAAATTGTTGCAAACTTATTCTCTTCATTTAGGGATTATCCTTTCTATTACTTTAAAGTGTCTTTGAAGAAGAAAGGCTTTAATTTCAATGTAATTGATTAAGACATTTTAGGGAACATTTAAAACTGTTTTCTCTCCATTCAATTCATATGAAGATTTATACTATATAGTTTTTTTAAGGTTTTGCTTGTAATATTTAAGTCTTTAAGCTATCTGAAATCTATTTTAAATGATGGCTTAATGTAATAATCAAATTTAATTTATTTCCTGTGATGCTAATTGTTCCAGTACCATTATTAAATAATCAATTATTTTACTACTTACCTGCTATGCCACGACTTCCATGGTTTCATATGATTGTGAATCTTTTTCTAGGCTTTCTTTTCTAGTCCATTGTTCGTTTTTACCTATCCTTGTATGAATTCCAAACTCAATCAAATACTTTGGATTTGTAATAATCCAACATTACATAGGGTGTACATATCCATTTCACTCATTCTCTTCAGTTATGTCTTAGTCATTCTGCTTTGCACACATATTTTAGAAATAGTTTGTAAAACACACTAGATTTTGAATAGAATTGCATTGACTATATTATTCAACATAGGGAGACTTGACGTCATACCACTATTGGTCTCTCTATCCATGACCATGATATGTGTGTAACAAAGATGGAGATAATGAGCATCTTTGTCATTCCTGATTTTAAAAAGTATATATGTTCACTTTTGTAGAGAACCACATTAGTGTAAGAAAATTCCCTTCTAGTTCTGATTTGCTATGTTCTGTTTTAAACATGAATGGTTTTAGTTTTGTTAGTTATTTCCTGTATATATTGATATTATTTTATGTTCCTTTATTTTTTAATGTAAATTAAATTAGTGTATTTCCTAATTTAAACTAAACCTCACATTCCACATAGTTTTTTTTTTTCATATAGCATCTATGTATTTCTGACTTCATTATTGTTCTATTTTTAGAATTTTGTGTCTATGGCTCATAAGTATAACTATCCATTATTGTCTTAATGCTAATCAGGTTTTGGTGTCATGATTATAATAGCTTCATAAAGATTTAGGATGCACTCTTCTTGAAGATTGGTAACACTAACATGTAAAACCCATTTTAGTTTGTATTTTTTGTAAAAAGATTTTTAACTCACTATCCTATGTTACATAGATTTAATTATATAATTATATAATTATATAATATATAACAGAATTATTATTTTTATTTGATTGTTATGAGATGTATTTTGCTTGAATCAGAGTTGGAAAGTTGTACATTTCTATAAGTTTATACAATTCATCTATAATTTCAAATGTAATAGCCTAAAATTGTTCAAAAGGTTCCCTTCATACCTTTAAAAGCTTTACTATAATTGTAGTTATTTTCTGATTTTCATTTTTAATATTATTTATATGTGCTTCATCTCTGTTTTTTAAAATAAGATTGTCAGAGTTTTTCTCATTTTTTGTGTGTTCTTACATAATTTACATTTGGTTTTGTCAATCCTCTCTATAACTGTTTAATTAATTTCTATGTCATTTCTATTATACCCTTCCTATTACTTTCTTTGTTTATATTCCACTGTTCTTTTTCTAACTTCTCCTGTCAGATAAATTTCATTAATTTATACTCATTTTCAGCTTTTACTCTTTACTAATAGATTTAAACCCATATATTTTCCTCTAAGTACCACTTCAGCCAAATTCTATATTTTCATATGTAGTAGTCCTTTAAAATTTAGTTATAAGTTTTTTGAATATTATTGTAATTTTCATTTGACCTATGAGTTTTTAAATGTTTCTATTTTTAATCCCAAATATATAAAGGTTTTGGTTTACTCTTTTATGATGGATTGCTAACTTTGCATTAGAGTAAGAGAATGTGATTTTTATAAAATTATTCTTTGAAATTTGTTAAGACACAATTTTTGGCCAATACATGATCAATTTCAGTAAATATTCATAAGTTTATAAGGTGAATATGTTTCCTCTAACTGTTGCATGCAATGTTTGTTCAGTGTATGTCTATTAAATCAAATTTGTGTTTGGGATCATATCTTCTATATCTCTACTTTTTTCTGTTTGATATAATAAAATATTGAGGAGAATCACTTGACATTTTTCATGACCATTTTGCCTTTATGAATTTTATCAATTTTTGTTGTCTATATTTTGAGGCTATGTTATTATGTAGCATGTCAGATTAAAACATTGATATCTTTCTGGAAGCAGAATAGCATTACATTATAGTGAACTTATTTATACAAAACTATTTTTTCTAAATGTCTATTTTTGTCTGATATGAATATAATAAACAGATCTTCATTTTGGTTGGTACCTGATTGATGCTTCATCTTCATCCATTTATTTTCACATCTTCCATAATCCTTTATTTTAGCTGTGTCTTATAAATACTATATAGATGGAGTTTCAAAACCTAATCCAACAATCTAGTACTTTAAATGGTAAGTTTAGCTCAAATATATATTTGTAATTTTGATATTTGACTTCTTTCTATAAACTTACTATTTGCCTTCTACTTGTTCTATTTTTCTATTTTCTTTTATTTATTTATTTTTCTTTTTTTTTATTTTGTGCTTCCTTACTTCATTCCCTTATTGCAAGATATACACACTATTCAAATCTACATCTATATCTAAAATAAATAAAACATTAACTGAAATACTGAATAATACAAAAAATTTAGAGCATTTTAACACCGACTGCACCTCCTAAATTTTACTTTCTTTTATTACAATATTTTAGCATTGTTCCTCTCCATGAATTTCATAAATGATCATTAATATTACTGCTTTGTGTGTATAATATGTATTTATACTACACTTATGTTAACTATTTTCTCTCATCATTTTTTCTTACATCTCAGACTTCCTTTCTGCGTTTTCTTCTTGAAATGCAATCTAGAATCTCATTAAGTGAAAGCCTATTGGTAGCAAAGTCCTATTAATTGTAAAGTAATTCACATTCATAAAAGATAGGTTTGCTAGGTACACAGGTCAAGAATGATAAAGTAACTTTCATTTTGAAAGTTCATTTTAGCACCTTGAAAAACTCTCTGCTGTCCCCTTATTTCCATGATTTTCTCTTAAGAAGTTTACTGTTACTCTGTGTCATTCCATGGCAGGTAAACTCTCTTTACTGTTTGGCTGTTTTTAAGATAATCTGTTTGTCTTTGATATTCTACAAATTCATCTTAACAGATGCACAAGTGAATGTATGTTTTTTTTCTGACATATCTCTTGTGCTTCCTGTATCTGTGGATTCATGGCATAAGTGGTACAAATTTTTCAATTGTTATCTCTTCAAATAGTCCTCCTTCATTCACTCTCTTTTACTGTACATTCAATTAACCATATAGTGGATATGCTAATTCTATCATCTTTATCCCTTATCCCCTTTTATAATTTCTATCTTCGTATCTCTTTACGGTAATTTCTGGGTAATTTTTTTCATATCTATCTTTAAGTTCAATATTTCCATTCACCTGTGTGTCTAATGTATTATTTGACTCATACATTGAGTATTCAATTGAAACTAATGCACTAATGGACAATTTTTTATTTAGTTCTTTTCACTTATTTATGGCCACTTTGGTGAGTCTGGTGGTGTGTAGCTGTAAGTATCCCTGAAAAACATTTTCTTAAATCTAGTCCATTCCTGTGTGTGTAAACCCACTGCAATCTCATTTTGATGAGATTACTTCAGTTAAGGTGTGGCCCACCTCAATCAGAATGCATCTAAATCCTAATACTGGAGTCCTTTATCAGAGAATGAAATTCAGAGAGAAAGAGAGAGAGAGAGAAAGCCACAGGAAGCAAGAAGCTACATCAACAGTAACTGGAAGAGAAGGGAAAGGCCAGGAGACACCACCATGTGCCTTGCCATGTGACTGAGGAATCAGGGGTTGCCCCTCAGCCAGCTTCAGAGTGCCCGGGTCTTGGGGAGAAAAAACTACCTTGAAGATGCCTTGATTTGGACTTCCTTTTTGCCTCAAAACCATATGCTAATAAATTCCCATTGTTTAAGCCACCCCATTCCATGGTGTTTAGCTTGAGCAGCCTAGCAAACTAAACAGAGTCTCATGTGGCTTCCTCATCATTTTTAGCTCCTATTATTTTTATTTCAGTAAACTTTGCCTTCATTATTATTTTTATAGCTGTAACTTGTATCTTATATCATCAGTACTTCAGGTTCTAAATTATTTATTTCTTCTGGCTCTTATTCATGGTAGTTCTTTCATCATGTTTTGGTAATTTTTGATTGTGATATCATAGTTGCCTGATTTTTGTTTTTTCTACAGGCATACATGCTCAAGCTCCTTTAAAGGAAGGTCCTACCATATATGTTTCAAACCCAGCCCTTAAACTTGCCATGGGCCCTTCATATAATATTATAGTCACAGTGTTGTCTCCACTGTTTGACTCCAGGTCATCCTGTGTCTTGAATATATTTATTGTTCATGATTCCCTGTTATTTCCAATCCATTGTTTTGTTTTGTTGTCTTGTTTTCTTTTGTTTTTGGCTATGGAGACTTCCCTTATTTTTGTGAATTATGTTCTATCCTGGATCTGCTTTTATTTTTTAAAGATTGCCCTTCACACCACATGGACTATATAAAGTCCCTTTTTTATTTATTGTTTTCAAGAATATGGGTTTTAGAGTAAATATAATTGTGCTGAATTCTGTCTTCCTCTTAACTCTCTGATTTCAGGTAAGACTCTCCTTCTTTCTGGATCTGTCCCTCTCTTTCTTTCTATATCTATCTGTTTCATTCATTCATTCATTCATTCAATTAATGAACATTTACTGAGTGTCCAGATTATCTAACTAATATGAGGCACTGTTCCTGAGAATGCAATAGTGAATAAATCATAGTACTTGCTTTAAATAAACTTAGATGCTAGTGAGGTTATTATGTGGTATAATTATTACTATTAATAAACAGTTAACAATGAGTTCTAAACTCCTCATGATAATTTATCCCCTCACCAATCCTATCAGATTAGTAGTATCATTGTCCCAATGAGGTAAAATGAAAATATGTTTTTAATACTCCTCACAACATGATATTTTTCATAATGTAATGCTTTTGGCATTTGAGATCTTTAGACTGAGAGTCAAGAGATTTATATTCTGTTTTAATTTAACCTCAAGCAACCAGGGTGATTCTGAATATGTCCTTTAACTTTACTGGGCCTAAGTTTTACTTGTGTACAGTGGCACATAAAAGCTGGATGATGAGTCAGGGCCTTTCCAGTTTTGAAATTTTATGACAGTTTACAAAGCAAACTCTCAAGAGGATATGACATTTACAGATCAGATTAACTCCAGATAATATATAGGTAAGGAAAACATGATCTTTATTTCATTGTTGTATATATAAGTGTTTATATTTCAACCTGTCAGTTATCTATTCTTTTCTTCTCAGTTTTTATAGATGCTGAATGCTTAAATTTGGAATCTAAGAATATTTCACACCTAGGTAGAGGGCACAGATTACACAGGTTGAATTCCATTACGGTAAGTTTATCGGGACAGCAAAATATCTTTAAGGATAATTAATGAAATTTAATAAAAGCTATTTTTTGGATATATATTGGGTTTGCACCATTCAGAAAACAAAACCAAACCAAAACAGGGAGTCAAAGAGGTTAGAACACTAGGTCACTCTTCCTCCCTTTCAGAGTCTGTGATATCTGCCCTTCCAAGGCCCCAGCTATCCCTGTAAGGCCTGTGAAGTCTAAGAATGGGAGCTCCAAAGGATGGATACTTTTAATTTAGTTAATTAAATTTAATTTGGTATGCTTAACCCTCACCCATCGATTCAATTCCACCCCCTAGCTTATTATTTATAGATATGCCACAGTGTTGTCATCTTGGCACTGTGGTGTGACAACTTACTGGCAGTCTAACAATCTTTCCAATGCATTACAAGCAATGTGCTGTCATTGTAAGTGATCATTTGACCTCATACAACTGACAAATGAAACACATGCATGGGAGTGAAATCATGTGCCAGTACTTGGATATAAGGTGATCATCTGGATAAGCTATAATTACGGTTATAAGAATTTATTTTAGGCTTTTTTTAATACACAAATTTTAAAATTTTATTTTATTGGAACCAGTTTGATAAACACTTGTAAATGTAATTTCTACTTCAGGTAATTTAAAATACTTTGAAAAATGAAATGTATTATTGGTTATATTTGGCATTGCATTTGGTTTTGTAGTGGCCATTAGGGCTTTTCACCATTACCTAATTCTTTCCTTCTGGCAATTGGAAAAATGAACTTTCTGGCCCTCTTGTGTTTGGTTTGGGCCATGAGAATTGTTCTGGTGTTTCATGTCAGGCAAAATTATTTAATGGTAGTTGTAAAAGCCTCCAATCCTCTCCTTTACTTCTTTCTGTTGCCTCCTGGAGTCTGAATTAAGAATACCTGAACCAGAGTACCCATCAGGTTCCCAGTGAACAGGTATTGTGAGCAAGAAATGAATTTTCATTTCCAATATTAACTGAGTGCCAACTGCTCATTCAGTCATTCAATATATATCCATCCTTCTAGGACTATGTTAGACAATATGGTATACAATCTCTGCCCTTAAAAGTTATATTCAAAGTACATTAAGTGTAACCCTTTGGACAAGGATTATGATGAAATAAACAGGCTGCAATGCCAGAGAATAATAACAGGAGATGGCAAATACTATGTGTGCCAGTTTGGATATATTATGTCCCCCACAAAAGCCATGTACTTTTATTCTAATCTTGGGGGATATTTGGATTAGGTTGTTTCCATGGAGATGTGACTCACCCAACTGTAAGTGAGACATTTTGATTAGATATTTCCATGGAGGTGTGGCCCTACCCATTCAGGGTGGGTCTTAATTAGATTACTGGAGTCCTTCAAGAGGAACAGGAACCAACAGAGATCCTTAGAGTTGCAGACAGAAGGATGTTTGGAAATCCTAAGCCAAGAGATGAAGCACAGAGTTTGCCCTGGGGAAGCTAAGAGAGGACCCCCCTGACACTGAGAGAAATACCCTGAGATAAAGAAGCAAGGATGTAGAGAAGCTGAGGGAGAGGAGCTGAAACACAACCTGGGACAAGCAGACACCAGCCACATGCCTTCCTAGTAACAGAGGTTTTCCAGACACCATCAGCCTTTCTTCAGTGGAGGTATCCTCTTGTTGATGCCTTAGCTGGGATATTTTTATGGCTATAGAACTGTAAATTTGTAGCCAAATAAACCCCATTTATAAAAGCCAACCCATTTCTGTACATTTATTTTCCTCTGTCTTATTTTTCTCTATAACACTCATATTTTTGCTTCTTTATTTTTCACTTCTTTCACTTTTTTCTTTTCTGTCCTCTCTTTCTCCCTCCCTCCCTCCCTCTGTCCCTCCTTTCCTTCCTTCCTTCCTTCCTTTTCCTTCCTTCCTTCCTTCCTTCCTTCCTGGCTTCTTTGTTTGCTTGCTTGCTTGTATTTTTGTCTGACTCCACTCATTATTAGAAGACAAGTTTATGGGGGTAGAGAGGTTATTTTTATTGTTTGTTTGTTTGTTTTGTTTTGTTTTAAATTTTGTCTTGTTCACTGATGCATCCCTGGTTAAGAACAGTGCATGACAAAAAAAAAAAAAAAAAAGGAAAAGATTATCAACAAATATTTGTCGAATAAATCAAAACATCCTGAAGGAGGGTGACATTAAATAAGTCAGAAATATAGAATAGAGCATTATAAATAAAGGCAAATAAAGGCAAATAAAGGCAAAGGTATAAAGACAATGAAAAGATTCCCTAACAATTTGGGGCTGATGACACTGAAACTTTCATTAAAAAAAAAAATTGCCATATTGACTATCTGGTTATATCTATAATCTCACACTTTCTGTATTTAGACTTCCCCAGATGAATGAAAGACATTCCAAGTCCACAAAATACTGACAACTAGATAATGAGTCACAAGTATATGAATTCATACTTTAATTTTTACTATAATTAATAGACTTTTTTAGAGCAGTTTTAGGTTTATAGAAAGATTCTGCAGAAAGTGCAGAGAGTTCTCATATACTCCCACACATGTTTTCCCCTATTATTAGCATATCATATTAGTGGGGTATATTTGATAAAATTGATGTAGCAATGTTGGTACATTCTTATTAACTAAGGGCCATAGTTTACATTCAATTTCTCTCTTTGTCTTGTACTGTTCTATGGGTTTTGACAAATGCCTAAAGTCCTGTATCCATTACAGTATCAAAATAATTGTTTTACCCCTGTAAAAATCCCCTGTGTTCCATTTATTCATCCCTTCCTTCCTCCCTCCCCCAAACCCATGATAACCACTGATCTTTTCATTGTCTTTATAGCTTTGCCTTTTTCAGAATATCATAAGTTGATCATTCAGTGTGTAGCATTTTCAGACTGGCTTCTTCAACAAATAATATGCATTTAACTTTACTCCATGTATTTTCATAGTTTGATAGATCATTGGTTCTTATCACTGAATAATATTCCATTGTGTAGATGTGTCACATTTGCTTATTCATTCCCCTATTGAAGGACATTTTGATTGTATCCAAATTTTGAAATTTATGAATAAAGTTTGCGTAAGCATTAATAGACAGGTTTTTGTATGGACATGAGTTTCAGCTCATTTGGGAAAATATCTAAGATCTTACTGGATCATACAGTAAGCCTATGTTTAGCTTTAGAGATCGCCAGATTGTATTCCAAATGGTAAGGTTATTTTGCATTACCATCTGGAATGAATGAGAGCATCTATTGCTATACATCCTCAGCAGAATTTGGCATTCTCAGTATTTTGGATTTTAGCTATTCCAATAGCTGTGTATTGATATCTCATTGTTGTATTAATGTTTAATTACCTATTGACATATTATATCAAACATTTTTGCATAAGTGGTTTGCAGATATTTTGTTCCATTTTGTAAGTTATCATTTTACTTGCATCATGAAGTCCTTTGTGTACAAAAGTTTTAAATTTTGATGAAATACCATTGCTGTATTTTTTTTCTCTTTGGTTGCTCATGCTTTGGGTGTACGATCTAAGAAACCATTGCCTGACAGAAGGTCCTGAAGATGCTTCCATATATTTTCTCTTGGGAGTTTTATGGACTTGTTTTAATATATTTAGGTCTTGGATCCACTTTGAGTTAATTTTTGTGTATGGTGTGAGGTAGGAGCCCACCTTCATTCTTTTCCATATGAATATCCAGTTTCTCCTGGACCATTTGCTGAAAATTATTTTTTCTGCATTTAGTAGACTTGGCACCCTTGCCAGAAATCAATTGTCCATAGATGTTAGGGCTTAAATCTAAACAGTCAATTCCCTCTATATGTCTGTCCTTCTCCCATTGCCATGCTGTTTGACCACAGTAGCTTTGTAGTAAATTTTTAAATCAGGAAGCATGAGTTTTCCAAATTTATTCATCTTTTTAAAGATGGTTTTGGCTATACAAGGTCCCTTACTCTTCCATATAAATTTGATTACTGGCTTGTCCATTTCTGCAAAGAAAGCTATTGAAATTTGTATTGGGATTGCATTGGATTTGTAAATTGCTTTGGTAGAATTGACACCTCCGCAATATTTAATGTTCTAATCCATGAACATGGAATGTCTTTCCATTTATTTAGGTCTTCTTTGGTTTTTTTTTAGTAATGTTTTGCATCCTTTTAGCAATGTTTTACAACCTTGGTTTAATTTATTCCTAAGTATTTGATTCTTTCAGTCACTATTGTAAATGGATTTTTTTTTTTAATTCTTTTCAGATTGTTTATTACCAGTGTATAGAAATACTACTGATTTTTATGTGTTGGTCTTGTACCCCATCACATTGCTGAATTCATTTATTAGCTTTAGTAACTTTGTTGTATATTTTTCAGGATTTTCTCAATATAGAATCATATTGTCTGTAAATAGAAAAAGTTTTACTTCTTCTTTTCCAATTTGGATGACTAATTACTTCTTCTTTTTTGTGTAATGTCTGTGGATAGAACTTCCAGTACAATGTTGAATAATAGTGGTATCAGTGGGAATCCTTGTCTCATTCAGTCTTTCACCATTGAGTATGGTGTCAGCTATGGATTTTTCATATATGCTTTTCCTTCTATTCCTATTTTTCTAAGTCCTTTTACCAAGAAGCGGTGCTGGATTATGTCAAATGCCTTTTCTGCATCAATTGATTTGATCATGTGGTAGTTTTCCTTCATTCTATTAATGTGGTTATTAATTCTATTAATCTACTTATGTTAAGCCACCGTTACATGACTGGGATAAATTCCACTTAATCATGGTGTATTTCTCTTTCAAAGTACTTTTGGATTCTGTTTGCTAGGATTTGTTGTGAATTTTTGTGTCTATTTTCATGAGGGATTTTGGTCTGTATTTTTTTCCCTTGTGGTATCTTTATGTAAATTTGTAATGAGTTTGATGCTTGCCTCATGGAATAAGTTGGGAAGTGTTCCCTACTCTTCAAGGTTGAGTTTGATCAGTATAGGAGTTAATTTTTCTGGGAAATTTTGGTAAGATTCACCAGTGAGGCTACCTGTTCCTGGACTTTTCTTTGTTGGGAGGTTTTTGTTACTAATTCAATCTCTTGTTACTGGTCTTTTGAGAACTTCTACTTCTTTCTTAGGTCAGTTTAGGTAGTTTGTGTGTTTCTAGGAATGCCCATTTTATCTAAGTAATCTAATTTGTTGGCATACAGTTTTTCATAGAATCATCTTATCATCCTTTTTCTTTTGGTCAGGTTGGGCTATAATGCCCCCCCCCCTTCATTCTGATTTTAGTTATTTGCCCCCTCTCTTTTTTTTTTTTCTTTTTGCCAATCTGGTTAAATGTTTGTTGATTGTATTGGTTGTTTCAAAGGACCAAATTTTAGTAATGTTGACTCTCTCTATCATTTTTTTATTCTCCTTTTCATTTATCTCCATTTTAATCTGTTACTTCCTTTCACTTCAGCTTACCTGTTTCTCTGAATTTAAAGTGAGACTCTTGTAAGCGGCATATAGTTGGGTCATGCTTTATTTATCTATTCTGCCAATCTCTGCCTTTTTTGACTGGAGTTTTTATTTCACTGACATTTAAAGTAATTGCAAATAATGTGGGACTTTTTGCTGCCATTTTGCTACATGATCTTTGCAAGTCATACCATCTATGTCCCTCTGTTCTTCATTTAATGCTTACCTTCATATTTACTTGATTTTTATTGTATTCTTCTGAGCCCCTTTCCAATTGTTTTTGTATATATCTGTCACATATTTTCATTATGGCTTCAGGGGGCTAAAATTTAGCATCCTAAATCTATAGCAATCACATTTGATTTGATATCAACTCAACTGAAGTAGCATACACCTACTCTGTTCCTATATCAATCTGTCCCCACATTTCTGTTGCACTTCTTAGAAATTATATCTTTATGCATTGTATTTCCCAAGCCATAGATATATCATTGTTATTTATACATTTGCATTTTGAAACTGTAAGAAATAAAAGTGGAGTTACATGCCAAAAAATACAATACAATAGTACTGGCATTTATAGCTACCTATACAATTGCCCTTACTGGAGATCTTTATTACTTTCTGTCTCTATGATCCTCTGTCTAGCGTCCTTTCATTCCAGTCTGAAAAGCATCCTTTATATTTGCTTGTTGAGCAGGTCTAGAAGTGACAAATTCTCCCATCTTTTGTTTTTTGGGGGAATGTCTTAATCGTCCCCTAATTTTTGAAAGTTAGTCTCACTGGTTATAAAATTTTGATCAGAAATTGTTTTATTTCAGCACTTTAAATATTTCATCCCACTGCTTTCTTACCTCCATGGTTTCTGATAAGAAATTGATATTTAATTGTATTGGGAATCCCTTGTACATAACATGCTGCTTTTCTCTTGCAGTCAGAACTCCCTCCTCATCATTTGCATTTGACAGTTTGACTACTGTGCATCTGTACATATTTCTCCTTATGTTTATCCTGTTGAAGTTTGTTAGGATTCTTGGATGTGCATATTCAATCTTTTGCTAGATTTGAGAAATTTTCTGCCATTATTTTTTTGAATATTGCTCCTGCCCTTTCTTTCCTTTCCCTTCTGGGACTCCTCTAAGGCATATATTGGTACACTTGATTGTGTCCCACAGATTTCTTAGGCTATTTTCACTTTTTCTAATTCTTATTTTTGTTCCTCAGCCTGACTCATTTCAACTGTCTTGTCTTGGGTTTCACTGATTCTTTCTTCTGCCGGTTCCTATCTTCTTTTGAAACCCTGTAAGGTATTTTTCATAGTTACTGTGGTATTCAAATGCAGTAGTTCTGCTTGGTTCCTTTTTAAAATTTCAGTCTCTTTACTGAGATTCTCATACTGTTCATTCATTATTTTCCTTATATACTTTATTTTCTTTCTCTTCATCTCCTTGAGCATACTGAAGATTATTTTTTAAATATCATTTTTGGGTACATCAACAATTTGGTCTTCTTTGTTGATGTTTTCTGGATTTTTACCTTCTTCCTTTGAATAGGTCATCATTTCTTCTTTCTTTGTTTCTCTTATAATTCCTTTGTTGCACACTGTTAATTTTATTAATTTAATGTGTTAACTCTGAGATAGTCCCTAAGCCCCTTTTCCTTGAGTTTGTATCTGGCTTACATTATGACAAAGATTTCCTTGAGTGCCAAGAACTAACAAAACTAAAGATAATAATGCAAAAAACATCTTTCATAAGTTTTGCAGATTGGGTTTGCTGGGCCAATAGTCTCCTTTGGAATTCAGCCCTCCTATTAAGAAGTTCAACCCAAGATGAATGCAAACTGCAAGGCCTTCCCTGTCTTTTCTGGGCCTGTCTCTTGTCCTGGGCTTTTGCTTGCTAGTGACTTTAGTAGTTCCCCTGTTTACATGAATTCTAATGCACTCCTCTCCCTTTGCAATATACTTTCTCGCTCTCTAGGGGGCTCTTAAAGCAGGTAAGCTTTTGCCCCAGGCTGTTTGATTTAATTATGTTTTACACTGCTTGATCTTTCCCAATCTGCTTTTGCCTGGATAGCAAATTCTTGGTGGGGGTTGGGGGGTGGGGTTCAAGTCCAAGAGTTGTTTTCTAGGTCAGTATTTTCTAGCTGGAACAAGGCCAGGACCCACAATGGAAGTGTAGGCAGCTGCACTCGGTTTACAACACAGCACTGGGGAGAGGTGGAGGAGGGATATGTGCCAGGAATTTGTCCTATGGCTTTTGAAACTGTGCTTGATTAGGCACTTGCCCAGTTAATGCAGACTTTAACTGTTTTCCATACTTTTTAAGAATGGTACTGTCTTTGAGATGACTCTTGCTTTTGCCCAGGGAGGTTTAGAACAATAGCAAGCTTCAGAGCTGAGCCCCCAGTGATCTAAAGCGGCTGATCAAACATAGAGATCAGTTAGCTGACCCCAGACCCCTGGATCTTGGGGAACTAGGTCTTTATTTCTCATCCTGGCAAAGCAAGCTGCACCAGGACCCAGGACTGAAGACCTGGGTTGCCTGCCAGGAGGTTGGGAGATGGGGATGGTAGCAGCTGAATGGAGGGTGAAATGTACTGGCATTTACCACAATTTACCAGCCTTTTGCTCCTGATCATTCCTGGATGCTGCACAATGTTTTACTGGATCCTGGAGTTTCAAAGTAATTGATTTATTCAGTTCCTGCTATTTCAATAGTTGTTCCAGTGGAGGGAATGATTCCTGGCACTTCCTACTTCAACATCTCCCCACAATCCCCTTATATTTTTCTATGGACCAGGAGTAGTATATGCTGTAGTAACGAGAATGCCCCAAAACTTGAAAGCTTAATCCAACAAAAGTGTTTCCTTGTCACACTAAATTTACTGCCATTCCAGGCAACCCTCCTCTAGTTACAGATATACAAAGCAATTCAGGCTGCTTCAATTTTGAACCTCCATCATCTCAATAAAGGCCTCCTCTATGACCAATCCAGCAGAAAATAATGACCAAAGACTTAAATAGAGGCTTGTCACTACTTCATATTATTAACAATAAATATCTTTCCATCATAACCTTTTAGTCATAATTAGTCACATAGCCCCACCTAATTGCCAAAGGACTAATTATTATCATCCCTTTGCCTGGAGTACAGAAGATCCCAATAGCTCTGTACATTATTAATAGCTAAATTCAAAGCCTCCACCTAAATTTTAGATTTCTATTCAGAATTGTCAAATATACGTGATAATCTACCAGTTATAAGTTTTTATCTTAAAGACATTTATCCAGAAATCTTGCACTATTGTGTTCCCATTTGGATTTGTCCATGCATAAGCTTTCTGCAAAAGTGCCCTCCTAGAATTGACTATCATCAACATCCTAAGGGATTTCTATGACTTCTTGAATCTCCACCACTATATAGGGATCCAGTATTTTCCTCTCTCTTGGCTTAATCTCTGAATAGCTGAACACACATTAAGGAGCTCTTTAGTATGGATTTATATAAGTAACTGATAAAAGCTCCTCACTCTGTTCAAATTCAGTCAAAATCTGGATTTTTTCTTTCTGGAAACCATTAGATCTTATCTTCACCCTTCAAAGTCTGAAATTTCTTGGTGATGTACTTTGTTGTAGTTTTATTTTCAGTAACTATATTGGGCACTCCTTTTCCCCTTTCTATTTGGAATTATGTCCATCAGATCTGAGAAATATGTCCGTATTACTTATGCAGTACTTTGCTAATTTGTTCTTTTTCCTCTGTTTTTTCTTTCTAGAATAAGAAATTCCCTTATGTTGGAATAATTATTGCCCACATACTGGTATAATTATATATGTGTGTGTGTATATATATATATATACACACACACACACACACACACACACACACACACACACACACACACACATATATATATAATACATGCAACATTTTTTAATCAAAGTGATACAGGCATAAGGTA
Organism: Choloepus didactylus; assembly: GCF_015220235.1. NCBI lineage: Eukaryota > Metazoa > Chordata > Mammalia > Pilosa > Megalonychidae > Choloepus > Choloepus didactylus. Next base: position 39,938,663 of record NC_051326.1, read on the forward strand.
AAAATTAAAATAATATAGTATTCTATTCTTTGACCTGGATTGTAACTAAACCTTAACCAAGGTGTTTAGCTATGTGTGTTTACTTGTGATGATGACTCAAGCTGTATACATGTAATTTTTATGTTATATTTTAATAAAATATTTACCAAAGTATCTAATGTTACAGAATTATTGTATAAACAGCAGGCTCTCACCATACCACTATTCACCCCTGATCCAACTTCCTTTATTCATAGTATCAATTTCTTATATATGTACAATATCATCTTGAATATTTGTAAGAATATTCAGGTGGTTTTTTTCCTTCTGTTTCTTGATATATTTCAGCTTGCTAAGTATTCAGTATTTTTGTTTACCTTTACATTTTCTATTTTTATCATGGTCTTTACTCTTAGCAACTTTTGATTTTCTCATGTGACTCATTTGCATAATTAAGATTGAGGGATTGTATGGTTTTCTTAAGCAAACACATTGTTTCCTGTATTCATTATAGACTGTATAATCACTTATGGACCTTAATTATTTATATTAGAACTTCTGCTGCAGGAATCTAGTAAGTGCAAGACTTCAAAACAACTTGAGACAGAGTAAGATATTAAGGAAGTTACAAAGAGAGCCCATTCTTTTCACACGAGCATGGATCTTGGAATAAGAGAGTCTGAACTTGAATGTTGGAGTAGCTGCTTATTATGGGTGCAAACTTGGGCAATGTTCTTAACCTTTCTGTGCTTCTACTTCTAAATCAGGATAAGATAATAATTGCTAACATTTATGTTCTTACTGTTTCCCGGTCTCTGTTCTGTGTCTTTATATTAGTTTTTATTTAATTTTTATTGTCATACTAAGTAACTACTACTATTATCACCATTATATAAATTAGGAAACTTGCAACCAGAGAGATTAAAAATATGCCAAGACCATGAAGAAGAAAAACCAGAATTTCCATCTGGACTACTTGGTATAAAACTTTGTTACTAACCACTAAGCTACACTGCTCAATCCTCAATCCTAGCTCATTTCTCCTAGCCTTTCTCATTACTTATCCTAGTGCCCATTTACAATGGTATCTTAGTCTTGCACATTTACCTCAAAAACATGGCTCAATCTTTCCTGATTTTTCACCTTAGCTTTTCCCCTGACTAGTCTATTCACAGATGACAAGTTGCTCTATATAGAAAATCTTGTGAATTCTACAGAAAGCTACTAGCATGGATAAGTTTAACAAATATTCAGTAAACAACATTGAATTTCAAAAATGAACTGTATCACTATGCTACTAACAAATGAAGTTTGAAATAAAAATACAATTTATAGTAACAATATAACAAATATGAAATACTTTGGGATACTTAGAAATACATTGATCAAAAATATGCAAAAACTCTAAAATTAAAACTGCAAAAGTTTGCTGAGAGAAATTAAAGAAGACTTACATGGAGGGCTATATAATTTTTATTGGTTGGAAGACTTAAGTAATGTAAAATTTTCCCAAATTGAACTGCAGCTAGATGTAATCTTACTCCAAACAAAATCCCAGCAGGAATTTTTTTGGTAGAATTTGACAAGCTAATTTTAAAATGTGTATGGACATCAAAAGAAATAGCCAAGCTAGAAAAAAAAGAGTAGTTGGAGGACTTAAACTATCTGATTTCAGGAGTTATTAAAAGGGTATAATTATCAGTACAGTACATTATTGGCATGAACATGGACAGATGCATAAATATGAAAAAAGTAGTGATTCCAGATTCAGACCAACACATGTATGATGAATTGATTTTTGATAAAAACAAAATGGCAATTTAGTGAAAAAAAGAGATATTTTTGTAAGATGCAGAGGCCAAAAAAGAACTTTACTCCAAACATCATACCATTCACAAATATTTACTCAAAATCTTTCAAACCTAAACTGTAATATTTTTAAAAAGAAATCATAGGAGAAAATCTTTGTGACTTGTATGAGGCAAATATTTTATAGATATTGTACTAAAAGAATGGCCATAAAAGAACAAAATGATTAATTTTACTTTATGAAAATTAAAACTTTTGCTATTAATAAAACACTGATAGAAAAAGCCAAAGAGTGGGAAAAAACATTTGTGAATCACATATCTGTTTCCAGAATATACTAAAAACTTTCAAAACTCAGTAATAAGCCAAACAATCCTGTATCAAAATGGGCAGAAAATTTGAACAGACACCTCACCAAAAAGAATACACAGATAGCAAGTTAGCACAAGAAAAGATCATAGACATCGTTAGTCATTTTCGGTAAATGAAAATTGAAACCACAATGAGAAAGCAATATCCACCTATCAGAATGACTAAAATAAAGAAAAAGTACTGTCTATATCAAGTGTAAGCAAGGACAAGGAAGAACTAGAACTTCCACACAAAGTTGGTGGGATTATAAAATGATACAACCATTTTGGAAAACAGATTGGCAATTTCTTAAAAAGTTAAATACACACCTACCACATCATACTCCAAATATTTTCCAAGGTAAATGAAAGTATTTTGCCCATATACACACTTGTATATGAATATAAATTGTAGTTTTATTTGTAATAAAAACTGGACACAACCCAAATGATCATCAATAGGTGAATGTATGAAAAATATTGTGGTATATCCATACAATGAAACACTACCAAGAAATTTTTTAAAAATGAATGAATCATTGATATACACAGTGACATGGATGAATCTCAAAATAATTACACTGAATAAACCTTACAAAAGAAGGTAAAATGTATTATAATGTTTCTTTAAATTTCTAGAAACCTAATCCAGAATGACAGAAAACAAATCAGTGGTCTCTTGGTGATAGGGATTATGGGCAGTGGGGTTTGGGAGTTGGGGATTACAAGGGGTATAAGAAAACTTTTTCACGTGAATTATATATTCATTATTGTCATTGTGGTGAAATTTTCATAGGTATATATACATATTAAAACTTACCAAATTATACATTTCAAACATGCACAGTGCACCTCAACAAAGCAGTTAAAAAAGAAATCTTAAACTGCAAATTTGAACAAGTTGATATACACACTGTCCAGTACACATTAATATTTGTATTTTTGCAATCTCTTTGAAATCATTTATGACATTGATTTTATGATATTTTCTGCAGAGAAATAAGAAGATAATTTATTCTCTTCTCTGCTATAATTGGTCAAAATTTATTATTTATTATGAATACTTGGATGCATGAAACATACAACTTTACACTTAGTACTTTCTTCTAAATCTACAGTGTTCTCAAACATTTCAATTCAAATAAATTGCAAATTGCATGTCATGTACTTTTCATCAAAAGGAGATGATCACATTGTATCATTTAACTACTGCAATAAAATGGTTGCATGAAAAGCTACACCAAAACTGAGTGGTTTAAATAACAATTATTTATTCCACGGATCCATGGGTTGGCTGGTGGGGCTGGTCTAGGCTGGTTCAGTTAGATGACCAGAGCAACATTGCTTCTCACTGCAAATTTGTGGATCACTTAGGATGGCTCCACTCCATGTCTCTCATCCTCCTAGGAGCTATAAGCCAGTCAGAGCATGTTTCCTTCATGGCAGTGACAAAGATGCAGGCAAGAAACAGGGCTATATGTGGCCTCTGAAGCTCTAAGCCAAGAATTGTCACATTGACATTTCCACCTAATTTCTTTGGCCAAAATAATTCACATGGTTGAGCAAAAAGTCAAGGAGCAGGAAAGTGCAATTTTTCTATAATGAGAGCATAGCAAGTCTGTGGATGCAAAGAAATATGGAAAATGGGGCTAATAATTCAATGGACACATGCCATTATAATTTATATACTAAATTATTAAGTACATTTCTTCTAGGAAGGAACTTCTTATTTGACTAAAACTGAAAATGCTGCCTACATTTTTACATACTTGATGATTGAAAGAATTTCCCCAAGCCTAGCCTTTGCCTGCACACATTTCAAATTTTTTTCTTGTCTACTACCCATATATTACCATGCCAGGGTACTTACTATAGGATATGTTCATATGGCTGTTAAACTCTCGACACTGAAAACTTATGTCACACTACTGGGTAGGTTGGCAATATGGGTCTGATGATTGAATCATGTCTCCCACAAAAGTCATGTTGGGGTCCCAACCCCTGGTCCTGTGGGTGTAAAGCCATTTGGAAATAGGACTTTCAAAATATTGTTAGTTAAAGTGTGCCCAAAATGAATGAGGCTGGAACTTTTGCCTCTGTGTCTAAATTTTTCTCTTCTTATAGGGACAACAGTCATATTGGATTTAGATCCCACCCTAATCAAGGAAGACCTCAGCTTAATTTGATTATATCTGCAAAAACTCTATATCCAAATAAGGTCACTTTCACAGGTTAGAGGTGGACAGAAATTTTGAGGGGACACCTTTCAACCAGGTACACCTTCGTCTGAAGGTGAGATTCTTCAGCCACATGAAGTGTCTTGCTTTATTACTGGCAGGAGTTGATCCCTGTGCTTGGGGAAAGAGAGAGAAGTCATATCCTGGTCATTTTATTTTCAATCAGTTTTGAAGTTGCAATTATTTCTTAACTAACTTAGTATTCAGAAGGATGCATTTTGACCTAATTTTATAGAAAAATGAAAAAGCAAAAATGATTGCTAAGAATAAAAGTCTTTGAGCAGAGGATTTGAAGATGGTACATGCTCTCCTTCCTTATCAAGTCTATCTATGAAAACAGGCCCACATATCTAAGTGTAACTGATTTGAAAACCCTGTGTAGTGGAGTGTTGATCTCATCTGCTTTCCACAAAAAGCAATAATCGTAACAGCATGGAGCCAAGGTGTTTCAGATCCCACCTCAGGAATTTCCTGAGGGCCTACAATGCTCTTTATATAAAGAATCAAGTATTCTACAGATTATGTAACTCACCCAAAATCACACAAGTTGCACATAGTAGAATCAGAATTCTAATTGTCTCAAACCATTAAAAAGAAGAGAACATTTATACCTGGGAGAATCTGAGAGATTATTGTAAGAGGATACTTTAAGTGGGACCTTGAAAAAAAGTTGACTTTAAGAGATAAAGGTGACAGGAAATGATACCTTGTGAGCTGAGATGGCCTATTTCAAGAGAGAAAAGGAGTCAAGTGTTACAGCATAAAATGGTTTGGTGGCAGGGGGTGGGGGATCATATATTATGTGAGAAAAATAAAATTAAGTAAAGTAAGTTGGGGCACAGCTACAGACAGATCCACACAGCAAAGTAAAGATTCAGATTTTATGCTTCATTCAGTGAGAATTTGAATCTCATTCACCTGAATTGAAGGAAGGATTATTCTAGTAGCAAAATGGCATCCAGTTCAAAAAAGGCAGGGACAGAAACACCAGTTAACAGATCCTCACAAGGATTAAGAAAGAGGTAAGGAATTAAGGCAATGATACAGTTCAAACAGAAGTGAGGAAGAAAAAAATCACAAATAAAAGTCATCAGAAAAAAAAAAAATTACAAACTAATCTCACCAGCATCAGTATAGTAAGCAGCTCCTTGGAATAAGAGAAGACAGATAGTACTGTAATAACGAGCATGGTCTTTGTAGTCAAGCTGACTAGGAATGAAGACTGACTCTTACGTATTTCAGCTGGACCATTTACTTCATCTCTGTGCCTTATTTTGTTTATCTGTAAAGTGGGCTAATAATAGTATGTACCTCTTGGGGTTATTATGAAAATTCAAATCAGATATGATTAGAACAGTACCTAGCACATAATAATTACTATTTAATTGCTTGTTAAAAAAATAAACTTGCCCATCATATATACTTAAAACTCTTGGAAAAGAATGAACCTCATTGCCATCCCTCAGTCCTGACTACTTGCTTTCTAAAAGATGGTAGCTTTCCCTTTTCTTTTTTTTTTTTTTTTTTTTTTTTTTTACCTTAGTTAGCTCATTATTTTTACATCTTATGGGGAAAAAAAACAAGAATTTAGTGTCAGGAGAGAAAAAACTGGTTACTGAGCATGTACCTTGTCCAGACATTTAGACATTAACTTAATTATCACTATCAGAATGGCAGGAAAATGATATTATATCACTTAAATATGAGGGAATTGAGGTAAGAAAAAGTTAAAGTATTTGCCCAAAGTCATCAGGTTAGTAAGTGTTAGAACCTTGGAATGAAGTTTCAAACCTAGATCTTAATGGCTCTGAAGTCCCTGGGTTGGATGGTTTGTTTGGATTTGATTTGAATTTCACTACTCCATGCACTACTCCAGGACCAGCTGGAGTTAAATCTGGTGTTCATGGTCTTTCAGAGTTCATTTGGTTTGCTATCCATTAAGCTGCTTATCCTAAAAAAGAGAGGCATGATGTTGATATTTTTTACCATACTTTTTCCATCTTCCTGGGGAGCCATTTGCCAAAGCCAGGTTTGATCACAGAAGCAGGAAGATACAATCAGAACTTTAAAAAAAAGGAAATGAAAACCTTTTTTTAAATCCATCAACAGAGAGGCATGTGGTTGCAAGAAGAAAAAAAAAAATGGCAAATATCCTTCCCAGAAATGGAAAAATACATTATCTTAAACCATATCCCTATAAATTAAGTAACAAAACTACCATTTACCTAGTTTATTCATTGAAGAGTTCAGTTCAAAAATCCATCACATGATAAGGGTTGGTTCGGGTTGCTAAAATATTCACCAACACAACAGCTCTGAAGAGTTCTGGAATTTTGTCAAGAAGCAAAGCAGCCTCTGAACTTGATTGCAAACAGGAACTGAAACCCTGCCATGAACCCTCAGTGTCCCCACGTCAGCTGGCCATTTCTTTGGCTTTTTTGCATTTAAACTTTATGGTTGGAAACCTTACAATATTTTGTCTAAAATGAATTAGACATGCTGATCTTCTACCTGGTATTGAATTAGTTGGATTTTGGTCAGTGTTCCTATACAAATTGAAAAGTCACACCAGCCGCCTTGGAAAAACTATTCTTGAGCACAAGTATGTTTATGAGCAAAACCATGCCTGGGGAATTAAATACTACTTCCTGAACCATGAACCTTAAACATTTGCAAGACATTTTACCATTTACAGAAATTGCTGAAAAATATCTGGAGACCTGAAGGTTAGCCTGTCCCTGCGTTAAAACTAATTACAGCATATGATTCTCTTCTAAACTACAAAAATGAGGGAAAAGCAGCTCAATTCTAATACAACTGCACAATGAGAGCACAATCTGCTGTCTTTCCTCAAGAGAGCTATTTTGAAAAAAAAGTCTTGCTATTACATTTCCTTTTTATATCTTCCATTTTTCATTTTTAGTGGCTTGTAAAGATACATTATGGTCTGAATACAGGATTATTTTTCAAATCTTGTATGTCTTCCCTTACTAATTAGGATGCTAACAAAAAGAAGTAAAGACTTTTTTTTTTTTGGAGACAAGCTAGCTGCGATAGGTAAGTGTGATTTTCTTATTTTCTTTAATTCTTTTACTGCTGTTACTGTACTTCAGTTAAATGTCAGAGGCCACCGACAGATAAATGCAAAAACAAATAAGCATCCCAAAGAAAATAGTGTCCGGAATTAATTAACAAAACTTTCCTAATGGGGACCACAATTGTACTGAGCTCCTATTATTCTTGTGAGATTCAATATGTTCATGCTCTTAAAGTACTTAGCTCAGTTTTAGGGCCATAGTAAGTGTTCAGTGAGTATTTGCCATTACTGCCAACCCCATTCCTACCACAGCCACCACCAGGCCCTCCTCATCACCACCAGCATCATCCACATCAATCATGGGAGAGGATTTCTCAGGATGACAGAACACACCAAGCAATGGAGACAATAAATTTAGGGTTATTTGTCATGCCATTTATTTTTTTACCTTTTCTAGGTGCTCATCTTTGTTTTTCACTTTTGCAAATACAGAAGGCACACCACAATTTTTTTCATTTTTTCCCTTCTAGTATTACAAATTCTCCAGAGAACAAAAGCAATTCAGGTCCACTGATCAGCACAGCAAAGAGCACACTGAAATGTCTCAGAAATACACTGCGTACAGAGGTTTCCACAGTCAGGCGGAGGTTTTACAAAAGAATTCTTGTCTCTGCTTTCCTAGGAATGCCCTGCAAAACAGAGGGCTCACACAGGTCCCATTTCCTGGAGTGTCTGAATAGACTTTGAGCCAACTGTGACTAGTGTCTAATACATTTGTCACAGAAAATGCCATTTCATTTGCATTGGGTAGATACGTGGTTTCCCTTAGCTGACCTGCACACACAAAAAAAGTGTGAAAACAGCTCCAAATGCTTTAGTTTTGAAAATTGAAAGAGCAGAGAATTTGATCTTATTCTGCCCCGTTTAGACTGCGAGATTCTCAGTTAATTCTTAAACCGCAGAATGAATATTAAAAGCCAGTGTGATTAATGGAGTCGAGAGGTCACTCCGGTGGACATTCTTATGCACTATATAGATAACACCTCTTAGGCTTTAATGTATTGGAATAGCTAGAAGTAAATACCTGAAACTACCAAACTCCAACCCAGCAGTCTGGACTCCTGAAGACAATTATATAATAATGTAGATTACAAGGGGTGACAGTGTGATTGTGAAGACCTTGTGGATCACACCCCCTTTATCTAGTGTATGGATGAGTGGAGGAATGGGGATAAAAACTAAAGGACAAATGGGGTGGGATGGGGGGATGATTTGGGTGTTTTTTTTCACTTTTATTTTTTATTCTTGTTCTGGTTCTTTCTGATGTAAGGAAGATGTTCAGAGATAGATTGTGGTGATGAACGCATAACTATGTTATCATACTGTGGACAGTGGATTGTATATCATGGATGATTGTATGGTGTGTGAATGTATTTCAATAAAACTGAATTTAATAAAAAAAAAAAGCCAGTGTGATTGCATTTGAAATGTTTTAGTCAATAGTCACATTCAAAAGTCTTGCACTACAGATAAACAAACAGGGATTTTGTTAGCTACAACATATGGACCCAAACTCTGAACTGTTTTTTCCCTTTCTTGTCATTTTCCAAACTGCCAGGAAAGGTGTTTTTTTCCCATCTATGCAGTAACAAAATTAAATTTATTGTAGGCTTGCATAAAAACCTAAAATACTGAAATCTAGGGCTGCAGGTAAACTAAAATTTGCATTTAGTAATAGGGCATGATGAAACCAAAATGCTATTTCACAAAATATGTATTTGAAGTACATATATTAAGTATTAAAAAAACTAAATTTTCAAGTTAATGCTATTAAAAATAAATCATAATTCTTGGCATTTATTATAGCTGTAACAACATATCAGTCAAACCAGCCACAAAGTCTTAACTGTAGATAAGATATTAATGGAAATCATTAAAAATTTTGCTTTGGTTACAAGTATCTTCAAATGAATTGTTTGTAGTATCACTAAACGGGTACACGTTCCTCAAAAATCTAGTAGGTGTTTCCACTCTTGTCTTATGGAAATAATACAGAGAATATAGATTGCATCAAAGTAAATTATTTTTGCCCACATATTCATCTGTTCCTTTCTTAAGCAAACATCTGAGTGACCTCCAGGTGCCAAACCCTGTGCTGAAGATACTGGGGGAAGAGTAACAAGATATTCACTTCTATCCTTGAGAAGCTTAGAGTATGGTAAGAGAAAGAGTAACATATACCAATAATTACATGTGAGATAGTAAGTATTATAAGTTAGATTAGGAATATTGCATTATAGTGTTACAAAGGAAAGACTGATTAAATCCATAGTTGTTTTAGAGAAGACTTTATGGAATTTGTTTGAAGGCCGAATACAATCCCATCAAGTTTTGAGTGGGAATGTGAATTGAAGCAGACATTCATACATGAGGGATCAGTGGAAACTGAGTGTGGAGATTTGAAAATACCTGCCGTGCTTGGGCTGCTTTAAGCATTCCTGGATGTACACACTGGTTACAGAAATGGAGATGATGCAAATGAGAGTGGAAAGGTAAGCAGAAGCCCCATCACGAAAGGCCTGCTTGCTGTGTTCCTTTGAGGTGCATTTCAGGTAGGTCACTCTTAGAGCATGATGGAAGATGGACTGGGGTGGGGATGGGTGGCTGAAAATAAAATTACAGTAAACTAGTCCAGAAGAGATGATGAACACCTAAATAAAGAAATCACAAAAAGAATGAGAGAAGGGGAAGAATTCAGGAACACTTTGGAAGAAAGACTGAATGAAAGTCCATGAGTGTTTAGACATGACACAAACAAGAGAAAGATAGCAAGTTATTAATTTGAAAGACTGAGTAGAAGGTGACTCTTCACTCACCATCCAAGGTTATGGGTGGACAGGAGAGGGCCTGATGAGGTAGGAAAAAGATGGACTCAAATTTATGCCTTATTATCCTATATCCTAAATGTATGTCTGGAACCTGAAAGAAAAAGGAAGGCAGGAGATAAAGCACTAGTGGTTTGCTGTGTACACATGAGGCTGCTTGTTTCTGGCAAAATGAAGGGGGTACTTCTACCAACAAGAGGTTTCAGGAGGATCTCAATATTCAAGACTCAGGATCATGCATCTGACTATCCTTATCCTTGGAAGTCAGAGTTCCAGTCTTTTCTTATTAGGTCCCTAACTTTGACTTTGGAAAAGTGTTGGTATTATACAGTCTTCATTGAAGCCTCACCACCACATTTATGATTAGAACCTGGATGTGAAGTTCCACAGTCTGTCCAGCAGCTGCATAATTTGAAAGTCACTTTAAAAATAGACTTAAAAACCCCGTAGATTTCATAATGTACTTTGATTGGCAGTTGATTTCCCTAAGCCTATCATTTTCCTTTATCAAGGATTCCACTGCAGTTAATATAAGCCAGCTCATCTACTATCCTAGTTAGGTTCATTGCTCCCCTTACTGGTCAAGCATCATGGCTATCCCATAAGCTAATGCTTCATCTTCCACCTATTTCTCATAATGATTAACCACAGATAAAAGGCTTAGTACTTGAAATGCTACTGAATGCCAATGGTTCTCATAATCTAATCAATACCAGTATTGGGGTTGTCAATAACTTGTGACTGCTAAATAATCCAGCTTCAAAAATCTCTTCCTGAAGTTCTGCATTCTAGGGCCAATCCTTACTAACAATTCTCTTAGTCTTGGTTTTTCAAAAGCATAATCCGAGACAAAGGGTTATATGTTATATGTTAAATGAATATGTTATATGCCTTGTAATGAAACTGGCTACTGCAAAGTATAACCAATTGCTTGATCTGATACAACATCCTCTAAGAAGTCAAGTAAACCGCATTTCTGGAGAGTTTGTCTGGAGAAAGAAAGGGTAGAATTTATCTTCTGGCTCCCATATCTCATTAGTCAAGGTTTGCCTCCTTGGACAATAAATAACCCACATTCTTGAGTTTTGCAACTGTAGTTCCAGGCAGAGTCTCATCATATTCCATGCTCAGAATCGATAGGAAGGTCTAGGGCCAGGCAACAAGATGTAGCTTAGACAGTGGTGAAATAATGACAGATTGCACCCGAGTGAATTTATTTGGAGTTCACATGCAAAAAAATTGGTCATTGCAGTGGTGGCTGGAAAGGAACAGAGAAGTCTCAGAGGGTACATATGGTACATACAAAGTTTCTGAGATACCTCCCTATGTTTAAATTTATTATATATTTTTAATTTTTCCTGCCTTATTTCACTAGTGAAGCCCTTCAGTACTATTTTTAATGGTAATAGTAACAGATGTGGTTTTTTCTTCCAAATACTAGAAGAAAAAACTAAACTGGACCTACTGTTTTTTAGGTTTTCTACAAGATTTTTGTGCCTGCCTTTTTTTTCACTTAAAGTATCTTTTTAGTTTTCTGAAATTGTATTGTAAAATAGATTTTTTTAAAAATTCCATTTATTGAGATATATTCACATACCCTACAATCATCCATGGTGTACAATCAGTTGTTCACAGTACCATCATATAGTTGTACATTCATCACCAAAATCAATTTTTGAACATTTTCATTACCCAAAAAAATAAAAAAAAAAAAAGAATAAAAACACAAATAAAGAAGAACACCCACAATATCCATCTCCCCATTCCCCCTATTATTCATTTAATTTTTGATCCAGTTTTTCTACTCAATCTCCATACACTGGATAGATGGAGCATGAGCCACAAGGTTTTGACAATCACATAGTCACTTTGTGTAAGCTACATAGTTATACAACAGTCTTCAAGAATTAAGGTTAATGGGGTTGCAGTTTAACAGTTTCAGGTATTTAGTTCTAGCTATTCCAATACACTAAAACCTAAAAAGAGGTATCTATATAGCACATAAGAATACCCTCCAGAGTGACTTCTCACTCCATTTGAAATCTCTCAGCCACCAAAACTTTATTTCATTTCTTTTCACCCGTTTGGTCAAGAAGATTTTCTCAGTCCCATGATGCTGGGTCCAGGCTATTCCCCGGGGGGTCATGTCTCACATTGCCAGTGAGATTTACATCCCAGGGAGTTATGTCCCACATAGGGGGGAGGACAGTGAGTTCACCTGCCGAGTTGGCTTAGAGAGAGAGAGGGCCACATCTGAGCAACAAAAGAGGTTCTCTGGGAAGACTCTCAGGCACAATTATGAGTAGGCTTAGCCTTTCCTTTGCAGTAAGAAGCTTCATGAGAGAAAGCCACCAGAATGAGGGCTTGGCCTACAGAACTAGTAGTCCTCAATGTTTGTGAGAATGTCAGTAATAACCCAGGCAGGGAAGTCCAACATTTCTGCATTTCTCCCCAGGTCCTGGGGTGGGGGCAGGGGAAGTCCTGCAAATACATTTTTATTCTCTGCCCAAATTACTTTGGGATGTATCAGGAATTCACTCTAACCTGTAAATACCTACCAGATCTCCCTTCCTATTCAAAGTTCCATGTCCTTATGGTGTTTGAATAAACTGACTATACAAGTTAAATTATTTAGTGTGCTATGGAAAATATAAATCATGCACCAAATAAACACCTCTTCCCTTGGTCTCACACAGAAGTTGAAGTTTTAAAACACAGTCAGTATCATCTTTTACCCTTTGGCCTGTTTTGCCTTAGTCCTAACCAGATCTGCTTCATTCATATCTCTAATTGAATTCTGAACTCTTTTTCAACTTTTTAAACAGTTGCCATATGAGGTAATACTGACATTCATAGCTGCCAAGCTCTAGCTTTGAGTTTCAGGTGTCATGCAGATACACAAAGTTCTAGAGACCAACCAGGTTATACACAAAGAGCTCAGCATCTCAGAATTTACAGATAACCATTACAACTCAGGAATAGATGTGCCTGCTGTAAGAGCTTACAATCTAGGGTCCTTTACAATAAGAATTACCCTGATAAGCTGTGCTCTAAGATTCAATTCTCAGAGTTTACACATTATACTTAGTCCATATTAGTGAAGCAGTCTGAATTTGTTAATTAATTCTGCAATTGGGGCCAGGCTGAGCCCCCCTCCTTGCTCCAAGGACAGATTATTTCTTTTCTCCTTGGGGAACCAGCTCCAAGACAGTCTGCCATGCCTGGGGGTAGGGGAGGGGTGGGGCACCAGCCCCTGGCTGGGGAAACTTAGGTTTTTGCTGCAATCTCAGCCATTCAACCATTCCAGACTGGTTGTATGATGTGCCTCTGGTCACAGTAGTCTCCAAAATGGATGTTCCATACAGTTCCTAGCTATTTACTAGCTGCCCTAGAGAAGTAACTAAATTCCACACCTCACCACTCTGCCATTTTGCCCTGCCTCTGAGATCCTGTAAATTAGATTCAAAACTCTATCAAAGTTTGTATGCATCTATTTAGACCATTATGTGATCTTTATATTTAGTTGATTGAAATGCTGAATTAAATTGATGGATTTTTCTGGTATAAAATTCTTGCATTTCTGGAATATAGTCATGCTAACTGTTAATGGTTTTATTATTTTTCATGTACTTCTGGGTTTGGTTTGCTGGATTATACTTTAAAATTATGCCATAATTTTTTATGTGTTCTTTATCTAGGTTATATTAAATTTATACAATTGGTCATATGGCTTTCATTTTTGTCTATTTTGAATAAAACAAAACCTCTTATTAGGCAGGGCATTGTCCATTAATTAAAGGGGTGTTTGGAGCCCTCTCATGTAAAGTCTTATAGGAGTTGATGAAGTGAGGTCTGTGTTTTGATTACAATTCAATATCTTCATTTGTAATTTGTCCTCTGGAGGTTTTTATTCTCTCATTCAGTCTACCAACTGAAAGAAGCCATAGTTGTCAAACTTTGGCCTTTGTTTTTGTTTTTGTTTTCCAAAATCTGTTTTGACCCTAGGATATGATGGGACTGGCCAATCCCTTCTTGCTTATTAACAGTCTTCACACCAGCCCTTCTCCAATGATGCCTTGATATCTCTGTGCTGGTTTGGATGTATTATGTCCCCCCCAAACACCATTATCTTTGATGTAATCTTGTGTGGGCAGACCTATCAGTATTGATTAGATTGTAATTCTTTCAGTGTTTCCACAGAGATTCACCCCACCCAACTGTGGGTGATGACCCTGATTGGATAATTTCCATGGAGGTGTTGGCCTGCCCATTCAGGGTGGGTCTGAATTAAATTACTGGAGCACTATATAAGATCAGATAGAAGGAGCAAGCTGGTACAGCCAAGAGGGACACTTTGAAGAAAGCACAGGAGCTGCAGATGAGAGAAAATTTGAAGACAGCCATTGAAAGCAGATTTTTGCTCTGGAGAAGCTGAGAGAGGACAAATATCCCAAGTGCAGCTAAGGCAGTGACAAGGGGTATGGAGAGGAGGACTGAGACATTAAGAAGGTACAATCCATGTTTCTTGTTAAAAATTAAAAGAGGAAGAAGGTAGTAGCTTTAAAAAGAGTGGGAAAAATAAGGGGAACACCCAAGTTCATAACTAAAAAAGATAGGTGGTCGGTGGCATCACCACTCGGGATAGAGGATGGAGGAAGGAAAGCAGATGTGCCCTGTGCTCAGAGTGGAATTTGACCATTAAAGAAATAAATAGTATACATGAAAAACTTGACATCAACAATGTGCAAGTGTTTGGGGTGTCACAAACTTCTCTTAATCTCATAGAAATATAATATAAGTGTCCTAGGCAGACTCAAACTTCTAGAATTAATCTATTTTAAATTTAGGTCTTTCCTCAGTTTGGTCACAGAGAATATTTCAGAGGAGTAAATAGAAAGAAGATCAGGTTGTGATTATTGATATACTATTTAATCTATAAAAAGCATTTAAAACTTTAAATCTACACTTCTAGAGCTTCTCCCTACAAAGGACAGGATTCATTTGGGAAAATAAATAGAACAGTGATCTTTCTACACTAATTATGTGAGTTCTCACTGTAATTACCATAAAATTATAAGTTACAGTAATTTTCATTACTCTACCAGGGAATAGGAAGTTACTTTGGATTATTATGGCAAATTAGATGGTATCTTACAAAAACATGAAATAGCATAAATAATTTGGGTCACTTGTGTTATGTCCTAAAATGCATCCTTTTCATTATCTGATTAAATAAAAACCATACATCCTTGCTTATATTTAGGCTTATTATCACCTAAAGTATAACAGATGAAAAACTCAGAGAATTTCAGAAGTAAGAATAAATTAAGAATTCCACCCCTTCAAAAGGGACAAATCCTATACATGGGGAACACTGAGCAAGGGAGTTAAGATCATTCACCTTGCCTGTTATATACACCATTTTCATCAAGAGAAATTCTTGATGGGCATAAGCTTTAGAAGCAGGCAGCATATATGTAACATATAGCTTGGTGTCATCAATGACAGTCACAGTAATTCATACACAGAAGCCTAAGTTTGAATTCTAGGTACACCATTTTCTCTTGAGTTTTAAATTATTTATTTATTAATAACATGGGATTAATATTCCCATTTCAAAGGGATTGTGGGGATATTAAATGATTACATGTAAAATGTCAGGCAGGAAACCTATTGCATACTAGATTTTTAAATAAGATTATCACTTCTCATGTTCCACCTTCCCCGCAAATCAAAAAAGGTCCTGGATTGTATAGTGTTTTTCTCCTTAACAAAATTACAGCAGGATTGTAATGATCACTACCACACAAACAATTTCTCTACATGTTTATAAAACATTACCTTTTCTGAAAACCTTTTTTATCAGCCACTTATACTAGTGATACCAGTGATATGAGGGCCAAATTATATAGGGAATGAAAAACTATTTTTTGCACTCATAACTAGTAAATTATTGTCAGGCATTCTCATTTCTCCTGTTGTATTAAACTCTACATTAAATATTTCCTTACTTGGAGGAAAGTAAGGTTCAGATTTTAATGACATGTCCAAGGTAAGACAACTTTTAAGAAAAGGCTAGATTTTAAACCCTGATCCCCTAAGGTTTTTGTTACATACCTCACTTTTCCTCCATGACTGTAGCATAGTACAGATTAGTTTTATCTTTGAATAGAAAGATGTGGTTTCTATTTTTCCTTATGAAATAAGATTTTGGAAACTTGGGAATGATTAGTGTTCTAGTTTGCTAATGCTGCAGAATGCAAAACACCAGAGATGGATAGGCTTTTATAAAATGGGGGTTTATTTCACTACACAGTTACAGTCTTAAGGCCACGAAACATCCAAGGTAACACATCAGTAATCGGGTACCTTCACTGGAGATGGCAAATGGCGTCCGGAAAACCTGTGTTAGCTGGAAAGGCACGTGGCTGGCATCTGCTCCAAAGTTCTGGTTTCAAAATGGCTTTCTCCCAGGACATTCCTCTCTAGCAAGCTTGCTCTTCTTCAAAACGTCACTCACAGCTGCACTCCGTTTCCTCTCCTTGAGCCAGCTCATTTATATGGCTCCACTGATCAAGGCCCACCCCAAATGGGTGGGGCCACGCCTCCATGGAAATATCCCATCAGTTATCATCTACAGTTGGGTGGGGCACATCTCGAAGCAAACAACCTAATTCAAACATTCCAACTTAATCCCCACTATTCTGTCTGCCCCACAAGATTGCATCAAAGAATATGGCTTTTTCTGGGGGACATAATACATTCAAACCGGCACATTCCACCCCCTGGACCCCAGAAAAACATATTCTTTCCAAATACAAAATACATTCATCCCACAATACCACAGAAACTTGAATCATTTCAGTAACAATAGTTAAGTACAAGATCCCATCAAAATCAAATATCGACATGGTCAGTCCTAAGGCATACTTTTCCTTTAGCTTTGGATCTGTGGACTTAGAACAAGTTATATGCTTCCAATATACAAAGGAGGGACATTCACAGGATAAACATTCCCATTGCCATAAGGAGAAAGAGTAAGGAAAACAGGGTTAACAGGACCAAAACAGTTCCTAAAACCTGCAGGACAAACTCCATTAGATTTCAAAGTCTGAGAGTCATTAACAGAATAACGTTGCATCCTTGGGGCTTGAGAGAGCGGGAGTCTAACCCTTCCTAAGGGCCTTTGTGGCAGCCCTTTCCTCTCCAAACACTTAGGTGAGTGCTCCAACATACCCACACATTGGGGAGACCACCTTCTCGGCCCCACCCTCCTCAAACATCGGGGCTGCTCCTGGATTCCCTTCCATCTCCGGGGCACACGCTCAACCCCTTCAGAACAGTGGGGTGGCAGCCAGGCTCTCCCCAATTCCCTGGGAATGTGCTCCAACCTCTTTGTGACCTGAGGTGGCAAAACTCTTCCAGAGCATCGAGGCGGAAAGCCCGCCCTCGACCTCCAGGGCAAATTCACCCTTTCCATGGATGTGGGCTCCTCCGCTCTCCCAGCCTGAGACCTCCTGACTCCAGACCTCAACCTCCATGGCTCTGTCTTTGAAGAAATTTTTCCTTTAATTTTTTCCTTGTCTGTCTCCTCCAGTCCAGACCGGCAATGGCTCTGTCTATAAAGATCTCGCAAAAATTCTGTTGGCTTTGCATGAAGCACACAGGGGTCAAAGCCATCAGACAATAGGAGTTTCCACAAATCCTTTCTGGATAATTCCATCTCCAATCTTGGCTTGTACTGAAATGGCGGCTGGGTTCCATGTTCAGTTACATCCTCACGTTGGGCTGTAGCTTCTGGGATTCCACCCCCTGGAAGCTCGTAATTTTCAGCTTCTGGTCTCTTTGAACCCAAGAGTTCAGTTCTAAGTTTATCTCTTTCTGCTCGCATTTTACTATAAGCTGCAAGGAGAAGCCAGGTTACGTCCTCCACACATAGTCTGGAGATCTCCTCAGCTAAGTACTCCAGGTTGTCACTTTTAAATTCTTCCTTCCATTTGACACCAGGACTCAATTTTGCCAAATTCTGTGCCACTTTAAAACAAGGATCGCCTTTCTTCCAGTTTGCAACAACACATTCATCATTTCTGCTTAAGTCCTCATCAGAAGTATCTTTAGAGCCCATATTTCCACAAACAGTCTCTTTAAAGCAGTTTTGGCCTTTTCTATCAAGCTTCTCCCAATTCTTCCAGAAACTCCCCATTATCCATTTAAAAAGCCTTTCCAACATGTTCGGTATTTGCAAACTCAGCAGCAAAAGCACCCCACTCTCGGTACCAAAATCTGTTCTAGTTTGCTAATGCTGCAGAATGCAAAACACCAGAGATGGATAGGCTTTTATAAAATGGGGGTTTATTTCACTACACAGTTACAGTCTTAAGGCCACGAAACATCCAAGGTAACACATCAGTAATCGGGTACCTTCACTGGAGATGGCAAATGGCGTCCGGAAAACCTGTGTTAGCTGGGAAGGCACGTGGCTGGCATCTGCTCCAAAGTTCTGGTTTCAAAATGGCTTTCTCCCAGGACATTCCTCTCTAGCAAGCTTGCTCTTCTTCAAAACGTCACTCACAGCTGCACTCCGTTTCCTCTCCTTGAGCCAGCTCATTTATATGGCTCCACTGATCAAGGCCCACCCCAAATGGGTGGGGCCACGCCTCCATGGAAATATCCCATCAGTTATCATCTACAGTTGGGTGGGGCACATCTCGAAGCAAACAACCTAATTCAAACATTCCAACTTAATCCCCACTATTCTGTCTGCCCCACAAGATTGCATCAAAGAATATGGCTTTTTCTGGGGGACATAATACATTCAAACCGGCACAATTAGTGATCTGATCAAATATAATGAAATGTTGACAAGGCACATAAGATAAGTTGTCCAGAAAAATGGGTTCTCACCTTTCAGAGAATAGTATGAATGCCAGAAATTATATGCTCATCCAGGCCCTTTGCATCTAGTTGTGGCCATGTGACTAGTTCTAGTGAAAGGAATGTGAATGAAAGTAACATGCATCTCTTCTGGGCCAAAATATTAAAGAAAGTCTTTCACTTATTCTTCTCTTCACTCTTTTCTTCTTCCAGAGGCATCATGCAGGCAGAGCCTCAAAATAGATGGATCACCATGTTGATAAAAGCCACCTCTAACCAAGGTCTGCAGCACGCCTATGTTGACTATTACTTGAACAAGAAATAAGTTTCTATTATCTTTAAAGAAAACCATGATTTTGAATTTTATTTTTCATATTAGCTAATGTTTCTGTAATTTGTATTGCTGAGTTCCATTTGTACAAAGGATTCTAAGCTAATTAATGCACATAATATGGGGCAATAACTCATTGCTTATGAGTTACAGGTACTTGCTGATTTATGGTTTGAAAAGGTTTATACATTGCACAGGAGTACTTTAATCCCAGTAATATGGCACCTGAAGCTCACTAGCATTACTTTACTGGTCCATAACAGACCTCCAGCTGTGTTAACCTCTGCTAGTAAAAGGAAATATTACTTGGTATAAAAAGTCATATAAGAAGAACAAAAAGACTCAAGTTCAATCTCAGTTTTGCCATTTTCCAACCATGACATTTTAAAATGTTTTTCAACTTCAGTCTCAATTTTTTCATTAGTGAAATACTATACAAGGATATCCTTATAATCTATAGATGTTAATACAGTTTCTATTTCATATAGTATTAAAGTATTCGTGTATATTTTAAGTATTATTAATGGTAGAAAATTATAATTCTGATTTATGGTCATGTGAACATTATGCAAATACACTAAAAATATAAAAATGTATTTGTAGATGTAATAAAAACTAAAGAACCTATAAACTCACATTATTACAACTTTGAAACACATCACCAAAGTATGTCATGTTAATATTGTAATTCCATATCAATTGCTTAGTGTAAGGATGTATTAAAGGCATATAAAGAAACTTTCATTTGCCCTCATTCTTCTTCATTATATTTCCTGAATTTGTTTTGAAAAAATGGAGATTTAATGTTTATCTTTTTATATTTATTTCTTATTTCTACCAGATCACCATGGCAATTCTTATGCCAATATTCACAAGATAATTGTATAGAGTCAATAAAAATGGGTCAGTTAGATAACAAATTAAATTATGATCCACTCTCAAGAGTCAATGTACATGGTCACAAGCACTAGATTAATTTCCATACCAGTTAGTCTCAAATCCTATGGTCATGGCTCAAGTAGTGATAAGAACAGTTAACCTTTCTGTCTTGGTTTGCCAGAGCTGCTATGAAAAATACAACACAATGAGTTGGCTTATTCAACAGGAATTTATTGTCTCTCAGTTTTGGAGGCTAGAAATCCAACATCAAGGTCTCTACAGGCCATGCTTTCTCCCAGAGGCTATGACATTCCTGTGGTATCTTGCTGGTAATCTTTGGAGAGAGATCTGATAGGAAGAACACAGGGCTGACAGCCAGAACACCTGGTCCAACACAGTAGACTTAGCTAATAAATTTTGGCCTCAGTTCTGTGATCTGTAAGGTAAAGACCACAACAATTACTCAGTGGAATGTGGGTTTGAGTACATTATAAAATGTAAACATTTTTAAGTTAAACAAGCTAAGAAGTTCATGTCCTATATAACGTGTGTGTGTGTGTGTGTGTGTGTGTGTGTGTGTAGAGAGAGAGAGAGAGGAGAGAGATTTAGAATTATATATATAGTTATATATACAGATACATACATATATAGAGATAATTAGAATTATATGTAGTTACACATACAGTTATATGTGCAATGTAAAAGTAAAATATATATAAAAGGAAATATTTGTGGTTTTGGTGGCTAAGCTAAAAGAGTTTGTTTACAATAGTAAGAAGAAAACAATTTTCTCCCCCAAATGTAACAGTGCTTCTACAGGTAGCATTGCAAATTTCTAGCACACATTCAAAGTTTTTAAACTGCATGTTAAATCTTGCATTTTGAAGTGACAGATCTCCCTGTGTGGCAAAGCTCTCTCTGTGGAAATGCCTTTCTTGAAGTCTCATCTCAGAAAATGCTGTAATTTTCTCCCAAGTTTGCCATTTCTGATCTCCTTGGTGTGCATTTTTCTTTGATGGAAAAGTTCCCTTCTGTGGTGTAGCCTTAGAGATTTAGAAGTTCAGCTCCTCTACAATTCTTTCTCAAAAATATTCAAACTTCATTTTGAGAAGATGAAATTTCTGTCTCTTTCTTCCATCCCCAGATATTAGACAATGAGACAGCTGAGGGGTTACCAAAGGGCTCAGCTGCTTTCATCACCAGAGTAGCTGCTGTTGGCAGCGAGCGTGGGGCTGGCACAGTGGAGGCTGAACTGGAGCTGTGTCAGCTTGGTTAGCACATGATGTGGTTAATGAGCACATGATTCCTTTTGCTTTGGACAGATCAACTCTTTTTGCATTCTAATTACTCTCCTTGGTGGCTTGTGCTTTCTCCTGTTGCCTCTCTTCTATCAGGACTTCAAAATTGCCCAGCCTGGCTTCTAAGATCCCTCTACCAAACCGTATCCATATGTATTTCTTGGAAGTAGCCTGATGGGTAGAAAAAGGCCAAAAAGGGAATGAGATGACCTCTGCTCTCACTCTGACTCAGCCACAAGGAACAGCTATAGCATACAATTTATTTTGCTTCTGAACCTTTGAACCTGTTTCCCTCTCAGTAAAATGAAGATTTTGAGTCAGGTGATTCCAAGATCCTTTTTTAGTCTGAAATCAAAGTCACTCTTATCTTTTTTTTTTTTTTTTGCAAAGCCATTAAAAAATTAGAATCTCTGCATTCTCCATCCCAGCCACAAACCTTTTGTTACTATAAGAATATTTCAATTACAGCTTGTTAAATTTTGGCATGATAAAATAGTATAAGATCAAATCTATAATACACTGAATTTTAGTGCGTTAAAACTTCCCTTGAATCAAGGTACTATATTTTATTCTTCTTTCCTATATCTTATCAGTAGTTGTTTTTTTTTTAAGCTGATCTATCATTTAAAGGTGATAACAAAATACAGTTATTTAAACACACACACACACATATATATATTTCCAAGGAATATCTGGCTGATTGCTTCATCGCAAGTTTAGTATTGTGTTCAAAGTGCAGGTCTGCTACCTGAAGCCAAGTGAACTATCAGGTTACCATGGTTAAAACCATATTATTGTCAAAAAATATAGGCAATGAATAGAACAGAAAAGGCAGGCAAACAAAACATTTTTTATATAAGAATATTTTGTAAATAACAAAAGCATCATTGCAAATAAGTGGGGAACAGTTATTCTATATTTGTGATAAAAATAATCATTTGTGAAAACATGGAATTAGACTCTTGCCTCCGACTAGCCACCATAGTTAGTTGCAGATGAGTTTTTAATTGTGGAAAATGAAGGAAAAGGAACTTGGGGCAAAAATGGAATGTTTGTCTACAAAAGAGTTGAAAACAGATTTCTAAAGATAAAATCGATAGATTTGTAAATTTTAAATCCACTCTGTCAAAAATTACCATGAAAAAATGAAATGAATCACAGTCAGTTTTGAGAAAAAACGCAAAACGTTTGAAAGAATACTATAAGATTATAATTCTTACATTATAAAACTTTCTCACCCAATTAGAAATATGCCAACACAAAAACTATAAAATTAGGAAAGAAACATGAATTGGTCAATAAAAAACTAATTATTTTTAAAATTGCATATTAGAACAATATAACATTTACCTATAAGATTATCAAAGATGAAAATTAATAATAAATATTATCAGAAATGATAAGGGAAAGAAACACTGTCATATATTACTGGTAAAGTTCAACATGGCACAAACTTTTTGGTAACATATATCCAAGTCTGTAATGTTCTTAACCTTTGATCTATTACTTCCCTATGATTATTTTATAGAACACACAAAGACCTACAAATGTTCAGCAAATCATTATTTTTATTATCAAAAATTAGAAAATTTAATATCACTTGAATTATCCTTAACTATATATAATATTCTGTATTTATTTAAGTGACAAAGGAAATTTTTATAGTAAAAGTATCCTTCTCATTGATAAGTAATCAGGTCTTGAGTGCACAATTCAGATGAACATATTTAACAAGTGAGAAGTCCTTCAAACTGGTTCCCTGAAGAGGAGAGTAAGAGTAATTAAATAGGACTGCCTCCATCCTGTCTAATATAAGTAAACCACATGCAGTCTCAAATTTCAGAAATTAGCACCATCACCAAAGTCTTAAAGGATGCAATGATGGTGGATCCAATGGTATTTCTGTTTAAATAACTTGTATGACCCATGAAAAATCCAGATGGATCATAGCTGATCATAGTTTTATATCATAAATTTAACCAAAGTGGTAGTTCCAATTGCAGCTGTGCCAGATGTGGAATCTATAGTGGGATAAATCCACACAAGTCTGGCACTTGGAATTCTGCTATTGCTTCCCTTCAGTAGGGAGGATCAAAAGCATTTTTGAATTTACTTGCGAACTATAGAAGTAAACATACATAGTGACATGTTTCTCTAATTCTCTGTGATTGACATTTTTCAGAATATGTATTGGTCCACAATATTGATGACATACTAAGACGATCCAGTTAACAGGAAGTGCAAAGTCCCCTAGTTGCCTTAGTAACACGTGCTTGCTAGATGATGGAAAAAAAAGTCCTTCAAAAATTCAGAAGACTGCTAGATTAGTCAAGCTTTTAAAGGTATAATAGCTTGGGGACAGTTGGAACATACCCTTCTAGGGAAAAGACAAGTAATTGCACTTGGCATCACATACCATTAAGAAAGAGTCACAGAACTATGTGGAGCTCTTTTGATTTTGGAGAGAAAAAAGCACACTTGAGAATATTACTGTGTAATAATTCTCTCATATGACTCTATGACTTTTCTTGTATGACTTCCAATTTCAAGTTTGGCCCAGAGCAACAGAGGTCTCTCAGCATGTCCAGTCTGAGATGAAAACTCTGCTGCCTGTGGCATCTGACCTGACAAATCTAAGCTTGTTAGAGGTATCTGTGTAAATATGAATACAGCATGGAATCTTTGGAAAGCTTAAGCTGAAACATCAAAGTGTAGGCTTAAGATTTTAGAATAATCCCAGGCTTATTTTTTTTCCAGAAAACTACTTACTATTTGAAAAGCAGCTCCTGACATGCTACTGGCCACAGCAGACACTGAACACAAGACCACAGGATATCAAGTGCTTATCAAACCAGAGCTGTCCATCGTAAGCTGGGTATTGTTAAATCTTACAACTAATATGGAAATGGAGAAAGTAGGATGGAGCCCAAGCAAGGCCAATAAGCATAAGTAAGCTGCATAAAGAGGTGAAGCTTGTTACCCACCTCTTTTAATTTGATGCCTCTCCACTCTTGACTCCAGTCTCATAGAAGATTCCTAAAGCTGAAGAAGAGATTGAAATCTCAGGCTTGGTCCATGAATTGTTTGATTCAACATGTTATTGCTAAGGGCCAAATATGGAATGCTTTTTTGAAACCGATCATAGTGTTATCTGGGGTCCGGAAAATCTGGATCAAATGGTGAAAGAAGAAAAGGATGAGTATCATTTATGGCCTCAGTTCCAATTACAGCAATAGGAACATTACCTAGTTCCATTAAGCTGCTGAAGTAATTAAGACTTTTATAGAGATTTCAGGTAGCCACTAACTTGAAGATATGGAGACATGATGGAATTTACAGAAGACATGAGGAAATCTGAACATTTCAAGGAATGAACTGTAGTAGATAACTCTAGCATATCACAGCCTTTTGTCCCACCTCTGAGTTCAGCAGCAGCCAAAGGGGAAAGTTCCCAAGCACTTGCCGGGCCAGCATTCTACACCAAGAGACTATTCCATCTTCCTGAATTCTTCCTGGGGTCTTTTCTAATGCTGCAGGAGCTTCCTCAGCCCCTATGCAAATGTAACCTGGACATGAGAGTAACTTTGTTCCTTTTTTATATCAAATTTGTTTTTTTTTTACATTCACATGCGTGTGTGTGCGTGTGTGTGTGTGTATATTTATGTCAGCTCTCAATTTCTACAATAAAAGCCTGCTGGAGTTGGTAATGCACACTTTGTGTTGTCTTTTCCCAGTCTTCTCCCCACATGCTCATTTTTGCTTCTTCAAGTTACCCCAGAAATAAAAATGAACCCAGTTCCTTGTTCCGGGCTCATGGGTGGTGGGAGTAAATAAGCCTTTTTTTGGTGTATCATTTCCCTTCATTGACCTGAGGTCATAATTAATGCTGTGCTTTATATCTCTTAATATTTTAATATGCTATAAGCATAATTTTAAGGACAAATATAAATCCTCACCAAGACTGCAAATTGTATTAGAAGTCAAAAGACCTTGACTGAAATAAAGCGTTGCTACTTGCTAGCTGTCCACATCTTTAAAATGGACATAACTGCAGATGTTCTACCTAGCTTAGGAGTGTGTTATAGGAATTGTTTAAAAATAAAATGTTTTACACAAGATGACTTAAAATTGAGGCTTGTCATAGAAATATAAAGGAAGGTTGATTTTATTCATCATGATGATTAATCATTTCCTACTTATTACCTATAAATATCAAGTTAATAATTTTAGTAGCAATTGTATTTATTAATCAATGCTCAAATTTTCAGTTGAAAAATGAGTCTTCTGGAATATAGGCAATGTCTCATCCAACTCCAGAAACATCCCATGTCCTACCTAATATTTCCATATAATCTGAGGCTCCCAATTCCTATGGACTCATTGTGAGTGAGACACATCCATGAAGGCAGGAGATCCATATATTTTCTTTTTCATTTTCTTGCTTGAAACTTGAGACAATTTTTTTAAGATTGTGCACTACTGTAAAGTGTTGAATGGTTTGCAATTATTAATTTTGGAGTGAGGGTATGAAATTTCCTTCCTTAAACAAGATCCATATTGCTGTCTAACAGTCCAACCTTTTATATATGTGTAAAGATTAGATATTAGGCAAGTATATTTTCTTTTTACCCAGTTTGTATTTATACCTCAAATCCATTCCCTCATCCATCTATTGGTGGTCATACCTGGACAAGAAACATCTCAATATTATCCTTCACCTACAAAGCCTACAGCAGATTGGAGAGGAAATTAAATTTGCCTTTTCCTTTTTCCCATGGACCTTACCATTTCTCTGTTTGGCTTTCCAGAATGGTGTATTTCCTAAGCCAAAAGAATTGCCAATGTACAACTTTCTATTCTAAATTAAGAGGGCAGAAAGCAATGTCTCCTTCATTATCTTTCATCTTTAATTCATCTTTTAAAATCTCCAGTCCTGCAAAACAATGGACTGATACTGAGAGGACTTGATCTCATCCTTGATTCATGTCTAAATAGTTGCATGAAGAGGTGAAACGTATGCGGTTAATTTGCAATGATATATTTTTACAGATGCTATTCAGAGTTTGTTCAAGTCAGGTAAAACATGGTAACTATTATTGAATAACTTGGATTTTCCATGCTGAGGATATCTCTAATACAGTGTTTGTTTATATATATATATATATATATAACAAGACTAATAATTATTTTATTAGGGCAGTGAAGGGAGGGAAGAAGAATTTTCTCTATACTATCCATTCATCCTTTGCTGCCAAGAGAGCATCCAAAAGATTTAATCTCTTAGAGTCTACTCTCTCCTCTACCATAATCAAACAGTACCATTGATCTAAATGCACTTAGACCTTGTGAGAAGATGAGAGTGCAGTAATTATGCAGAGTTTAAGAATAAATAAGTCACTTGTCCAGAGTATTAGTGAAATGCAGCTGATTTGATAAATGCAGATGATACAGATTCTGCTACAACTGATGGACTATATACTTACATTTATCTTCCTTTTGATATTATGAATGAGGAAGAACATATTATCAATAATCTGGCAATTAGAACACAAATCTAGAAAAAAATAGCTTTTCGGTGTTCAATTGAATTCTTAAGCAGTGGAAGTTGTCATTAAAACTCCCCATTTCCCAATACTCTCTTATCATTGCCAAACATAGTTCAGAATACAACAGACAGAGGGTTAATATTTGAGTTCCTTCTACCTTTTAGGCCTGAAGAAAACCTCCATTTAAATTACATTATTCAATCCCATAATAATTTGGAAGGGTTGTTCATGGCCCAGTTTCAAAAGAAATTAGATCTGAATCTTAGTGTCTGACCAATTTCCTTTTCCTAGAAAATGTGTTCACATTTTTCTTGTAGTTGAGCAAAGAAAGCAATAAAAGTTCCAATCATCAATGACATTAAGAAAAATATATGTTAAATGGTTAACTGAAAGTCTCTTAGTACAGCAAGAATGCTAATCACATCAATGGCAAGGAGTATTATCTTAAATTGGTTTCCATTTCCCATCTTTTTCATGCTATTTTTGTACAACAACATTGATGGCTTCAGTAGACACTCTTAGAATGCAGTCGCAAGAAGCAAGAAGTCAGAGGCTGCTACTTACATTGAGTTGTTGAAGTGAGGGAAGACACATTCTTCTATCATCTCACCAAATAATTGCTTATTTTATTCAGATTTATATTGTCTGCAGAACAAGAATGTTGTTAAAGCTCATAATGGCCCTGGCCATTATATATTTATCAACCCAGGAAGAAATAATTCACAATATACTGGACAGCTGCTGTTTTTACCTACCTATCAGTCATTCTCTAGGTTTCTATTAACAACACCAATTTTCCTTTTGCAAACCATCCCTCCTAGTTTCAACCTATGTGGTTTGGGTATGTTTGGCCACTTCCATCTGTTCTAACTGGGAATGTTTGACCCAGATATTTGGTACAAAGATTGAGAATATATAGGTGAACCAATGAGAGATACCTATAATTTCCCTTGAACTATTAAGAAAAAATACCTCCTTTCCACTTGTGCTTAGTTTATAGATTGTAAACACAGAGCCGTGAGGGGCAGGATAGAAAGTATGTGCCAAAAGTAAACTGCACAAAGGAAAGCAGAACAAAGGAATAAAGAAGAAGTAAATGCCTTAACCTTTAGGCCCATAATATTCCTTGGTTCTGGCTTTTGTTTTTTTCTTAAGTCAGTGAGAGCAAGTTTTCTGTGACTTGAAACTGAAAGAGTTCTGATGAATAAACAAGTAATCCTTCTATTCACACTACTATAGGAAAGGACAATAGAAACAACATGTAAGTAGATTCAGAGAGCAAAAACTGTGTGAGATTAATTGATGACGTTGACAACATTGATGGTTTTCTTTTGTGGACATAGAGGAATAAGGTCAGAGGATCAAATTTTGGGGACATACTGAACTATTTCCCCATTATCTACTGGAATAGGAACTTTGGTTGATTTCTCTCACTACAAATGCAGGGAGTATGTACATTTGGGGCACTGTGTTTGACAGGCACTAGATAGTGTTTGACTACTAGATGGTTTCATTTTTCAAAGAATAAAACTTAGGTACAGGTAATTTGCTGTGAACATTCCAAATCACACAAGTAATAAGGAACAGAGTCAGAATGTAAAACTAAGTCTGCCTGACATGAATGGGCATGCTCATCTAATATCAGCTCACTGATATATAATTAGTGACCCGAGTTACTTTACTGACTCAACCCTTTATTTCTCTGGGAGTAATTCTGGACACAGCTGATCAAAATGACTGCGTCCACCAACCAGCCACAGTGCCTAACATCTTTATTACTAGTTACTAGCGTTTCCTTTGAATTCAGTTTTTTTTTTTTTAATTGCTGTGCTTCTGAGCAGAGAACTTAAAATATGTCTAAATATATTTTCCTGAATATTTTTTTCATACTAAAAGGACATTTTTATCAATCTTAAATTCTTTAATCTTATTCATGGCTCTACACGTTATGTAGAATTCTTGGATTTACATCAAATTTTTAGATGCATTGTTTAATAGGAACTTCACAAGGATCCTGTGTGTGGATGACAAGGACCTCATTAATGTATGAGGCAATTGAGACTTGGAAAATCAACATAGTGTAAGAATGGAAGGGTTGGGCATAGGAAATGTTGAACTGTGACAGAATGTGACAGGGGCAAGAAACATTTAAAGGGTCATACAACTTTGCAAAGGAAAAGTATATGAATTTGTTTTATTTGTGGTTTATGAAGAAAAGGAAATAAAACTTACAGAACAAAAAATATGATTAGTTTTAACATCACTGCAGGGTCTATTATTAAGCAGAAATATTCATGGAATATTAAGTATGAAAGGAGAGCTCATAAATTCACAGAGATTATAAAAACAGTTTTCAGAATATATATATCATGGAATTGTGATGCTCTGAACTGAAGGCAGTAGATTAACTATCAGAAAGAAAAGGGAACCCAAGATGGGTAAACAATTTCTAAGAGTATGTTTAATCCAGTTAATTTAAATGGTAAGGATCTGGAAATTTGCAAATTAGGTTGCTGCAATATTTTCAATGACCTCTGAGGAAATGTGATTATTAAGTTTGTGAGAACCCAGATGAAGTAATGTCACAACACTTCATTCAGTATGGATTGTTTTGGAATAAACCATGCTAAACTCTTGACATTTTGATTTTTCTTTAAACTGGCTATTAGAAAGGTCTCCAGAAAATGGGGTTGTTAGGCTCAGACGTGCATCAGAATCACCCAGTGAACTCATTTATAACATAGATCATTTGGTCCCAATTATGGGGTATCAGAAGGTCTGGATTAGGACTTGAGGATTTGCCTTTCTAACAAATTTCCAGATGATGCTGATGCTACTGATTCAAGAATCACACACAGACAACCACTGGAATAGTGATGTTGCACTTGGACTCAGCTAGTCATTTGACATTGCATATATTTGGAGCCATCTGGAGAAGTCCAGATGTCATGTAAGTACAGTATCAAGCTGCTTCTTTCTTAATCTGCAAGCCAGCCTGATGTAATAATTTCATTCACAGAATTTCTGTTCACTGTGCTGTTGGGGACTATAAGTTTGGGCAGACACTAGCTCTTTTCAAGTTGCCTAATTGGGTCAACATACACCATTTCATCTGTAATAGGTTTCTTAACTTCAGAAAAATGGAATACACTCTAAATAGTTTAAGTAAAAAACAATTTATTAAAGTTCATTAAGTAAATCACAAAATTGTTGGGAATATACTCACAGATGAGCTTGCGGAAACAATGCTCAGAATCATAACAGCAAATTGGCCCACAGTGTGGCCCAACTTCCGGAACCACTCACAGTATTAGCCTGACTTTGAAAACTTCAACACCTGCACAGTGACCACCCTTACTAACAGAGTAGATTCTCCACCCAGAGTCTTAATCCTAAAGTTTCTCACCTCTACATTGAGATCTGGAGATGCATCTGAACCAGATCACATGCCTATACCCTAACGGCAAGCAAATTGAGAAATGTGCATTTTTGGACTCTTCCTTGGAAGAACTATCTAAAATGGGTGAAAACTTTAGGACAGCTCTTAAGATAAAATGTCAGATGGCCTCCTCAATGATTTTCTGGTGTTTTATTGTTGTGTAACAAACTATGACAAGATCTAGTGGCTTAAGGCAATTTATCATCTCTCATGGTTCTGGGGGAAGATTGGGATCAGCTAGGCAGTTCTTGATTAAGGTTTCTCATCAGAAGTGGTTGAGGCTGCAGTCCTCAAGGCTAGACAAGGCTAGGTGTTAGAGATGGTTCATTCAATGGCTGACCATTGATACTAGGCTATCAGCTGAGAGATTAATCTTGGGCATTTGACTCAAGTGCCTGCAAATATCCTCCTCATGAAGCATGGGCTTGTCACAGCACAGTGACTGAATTTGGAAGAAAACAAGCAAATAGTGAGTGGGCAAAGAGGCAAAAGTAGGAAGGTGTCTCCAGTCCTGTAAAGACACTGGATCTGGCAGAGTGTCACACAGACATCAATATTCCATTGATGACAGGACCTATCCAGATTCAAAGGGCAGAGGAGTGGGAAAATCACATTGTAGAAGAGCATGTAGAATGGAAGTCATTGTGGCCATCTTTGGAATATGCTATCTGTAAATGCGGGATTTGAAAGTGGACAGATGGAACATTTTTACAACTAACTAAAAAAAAAAACACTCATCACACACAGGCACACATACACACACAAAATCTTTAAATTCAATCAAATGTGTTCCTGTCTTGACTTTAAATGCTAGGGCAATTTTTTTATTGCCTACTAACCTATAGTCACCCATCCATAATATGAGCTCACTCACCGAGACAGAAATAGGAAAGAGATAAGGTGGAGGAGTAGATATGGAAAGTCCCTCCCTCTAATTGCAGGTGAAGAATCAGATTCATCAATACAGGTTTCCATAGTGATGCTATCTATTGATGTACATGCTTTCTTCCTTTCTCTTTTGTCTAAGTTAATTTTCTGAAAAAAAAAATGGGTTATACTATAAATACAGTGTCAGAAGGGACCATCAGAACAATGCTCTACTGTTTTAAACTCAAATCCTCCAAATTGAACACCCTCATGCATTAGGTTGCCACAATTAATAACTTCTATAGTGGAATTGATATTTAAAAACTAAAGGTTCAATTCAGTCTGTGACTTTCCTACTCAAATGTGAAGCTATTTTCATTTCAGAAAGACATTGTGTACAATTTCACCCTCACATTTTACTTGTTGATCCTCAGTTGTATGAAAGAATCATGATCCTCATCACTCCACTTTAATCAGAATAAAAAGAGGAAAGTGTGTACTGTCACTGGTTGTCATTGTTGGGAAGCTTTATAAAAACAGCCTTGCTGTGGAATCACTGTAAAGTGAGAAGAATTTTGGACAACACTCAAGACTTCTTCACACTTGATTACACAAGACATTCCATGGACACCCACTAAGGTTATTTACAAGTGCTCACCTAAATCACTTAGAACTCATTTGAAATGCAAGAGCTTCTTCAAATCTTTGGAAACAGCTTCCAAGTTCCCATAGTTGGAAAGAAGATATTTCACTGAGTACTTGGAGAAATCATTTAATGCAATTATGAAAATGAACACAGATTGGTATATTGAATTGTGCCAAATTAAAACCATCTCACATCTTGAATTAAACTAAAGAATATAAATGTTGAGACTCTTATTTTACTGTGTGCCTCTTAACAATTTGGCATCACTTATATGTCAGCAAAAGACACCACTAATCTTAAACTAATGATTTGGAAATATGAGGGTCAAGTGTAAGGATCTGATTAGGGAAGGAAATTTGGGAGTCTGAAAAGTTATTATGTAAATTGTACTTGACTTCTTTATTTCCAAAATGAAACCACTATCCTCAATTGGGTCTACTATCTTGAACTTTTGGGAATGTAGGATTTGGTTTACACAGAAAATAATGATCATCTGGTCTTCTGCTATGATAGAAGACAAAAACTGGCATGATGAACTGAGGGGGAAGGAATACT
Organism: Choloepus didactylus; assembly: GCF_015220235.1. NCBI lineage: Eukaryota > Metazoa > Chordata > Mammalia > Pilosa > Megalonychidae > Choloepus > Choloepus didactylus. Next base: position 39,971,395 of record NC_051326.1, read on the forward strand.
ACGTAACTGCTTCTAAAACTTTTAACCCATTTTTCCGTTTATAGCCTTACCTTATTTCCCATCTTTGATACACTTGGGGGTTCTTCAGCAAAATCAGTTTTTTTTGCCAGTCTTCTACGATGCTACTTTAGGATTTGGCTTTTTAGGATCTGTTGACTCAGTTTTCACACTACCATCTCCTTTCCATATTATATTTTCTCCTTAGTGTGTTCTCCTCTCCATTTTATATGCTTTTTTTGAGTTATGCCTTTTCAAAAATTCATTTACTGTATTTTAAGGAGATTTAGGAATGTAACAAATGCAAAAGCTTATGCACAATTTTCCATTTTAACTCGTATAGAATTTTATACATTTTCTTGTCATGGCATAATTTAGGGTGTTCAATTAAGCAGACTAAATGATTGTTTAGAGAAATGAGAAAAGTGTTTATTTGGGAAAAAATTAAAATCTAAAAACTTAAAAAATCCATGAATCATGTTAATGCAATTAAGTAAAATTTGCTGATTCAATACACCGAAATCATGAAACAAATATTCTGGTTATCTCAAATAATAGATTTATTTTAAAAATAAACTTTCCAAAATAAAAATGTAAAGTGTCATATGTAAAACAATGGTTATTAAAGACTAAAATAGGGGTTGTTCCATACAAAAGAAAAGAGATTATCCCAAAAATCCTTAAATGAAGCCAGAATCATGATTTCAGTTGATGACTGCTGATTGCATGGGAAAAGAGAAAGCATTTGAAGGAAGTTGGAAGATTGAATGATGTTAATCACATGAAGGAAACATCCCATGAGATCTTCTATTTCATGAGGATAGAAAAGGTGTAGAAGAATAATAGGATAAGAGAGAAATAATATATATAATGCTTTGGAAAGACTTAAGTACTAAGAATTTTTGATACTGTGGAGTTAATACAGATGTTAAAATTAGTGGGAAAAGAGCAGATCACTTGATAGTATGGGAATCTGAGGGACTCTTTTGATATGAAAAGCTATGTGTTGTTGTCAAGATCATTTTATCCATTTATACCTCAAAGATTTGGTTAGATTATCTCTGGGTCCCTTTGATTTATGTCATGAAGACTGAAGAGATGAATTGATTTTGACCTGGACTCACAGAAAACATTCCTGAATCATTAGACATACTGGATTTTAATATTGAGGACTGGCAAATCTTCATCAAATATATAATGTACTATTGTCTTAGTCACTTTTCTGTAGACATCAAGTTGGGGGGCCTCAAGAGAGACTAGGATACCCACACCACATTTCCTGATCTTAATACATGTCACCAACTTTAACATTGTTCCCTTCCTGAAACATGCTCTCCTGGAAGACCATATTCAATTGATTACCAAATTTTTTGCAGTAGCCCTTCTAAATATGTCTCTACTCCATCCTTTGGCCGTTATCTCCACTTTTAGTCTCTGTGGTCAGTCCTCGTCCTTGTTTTGGGTTTTACTGGAGCAGTATCTACAGCAATAGCTGGATTCTCTGCCTCCTGTCTTTGTTCTTTACATAAGCATTTGAAAAAAATAACTAAAATATATATCTGACACAGAGATTGAATCATGTCCTCCAAAACAGACATGTTCAGGTCTGGTGCTGGTTTGGATATATTATGTCTCCCAAAAGCCATGTTTTAATCCAATCTTGTGGGATATTTGGATTAGGTTGTTTCCATGGAGATGTGACTCACCTAAATGTAGGTGAAACATTTTGATTAGATATGTCCATGATGGTGTGGCCCCACCCATTCAGGGTGGGTCTTGAGCAGATCACTGGAGTCCTTTAAAGAGTGCTCACACAAAGAGCAGAGAGGACAAAACCACCCCAGATGCTTGCTGACACTTAGAGAAGCTTGGAGATATGGACAGGAGGATGCTTGTAGATGCTGAGTGAAGACGGAAACCCAGAGACATTTTGGAGAGAGCCATTTTTGAAACAAAACCTAGGGACAAAGCACCAGCAGACATCAGTCACATGCCTTCCCAGCTGACAGAGGTGTTCTGGACACCATCGGCCATTCTTCAGTGAAGGTATCATCTTGTTGATGCCTTAGTTTGGACACTTTAATGGCCTTAAGACTGTAAATTTGTAACCCAATAAACCTCCTTTATTAAAGCCAATCCGTTTCTGGTATTTTCCATTAGGTAGCTTTAGCAAACCAGAACAGTTACGAACCCATGGTACTGTTGGTGTGAATCAACTTGTAAACAGGATTTTTGAAGCTTTTTTAGTTAGGGTGTGACCAAACTGCATGAGGGTAGGCCTTAGTCCAATATCACTGAAGGCTTATAAGCAAAGGAAACTGGATGCAAAAATAAGGAAGCCATGAGGAGCAGCCAGAAGCTGGAAGTCAATGGAACCTGGAAGAGAAAGAAGACACCACCAAATGTATTGTCATTTGACAGAAAAGCCAAGGACCCCAAAAAATTTGCTGGCCAAGCAGAAGATACTGACACCAGGAGGAAGCAAGCCTCTAGCTTCTGAAACTGTGAACCAATAAATTCTTTTTGTTAAGCCAACCTATTGCATGGCATTTGTTTTAGCAACTAGGAAATTAAAATAGTTGTTGGTACTGGAAGGTGGGGCACTGCTAGGATAAATGCCTAAAAATGTGGAAATAGTTTTGGAAAGTGGGTAGTGGGTAGAGGCCAGAAGAAATGTGAGATTCTTTATAGAAAAAGTCTAGGTTGCTTTGAAGAGATTGCTGGTACAAATAAGGACATCAAAGTTACTCCCAATGAGGCCTCGGAAGGGAATGATGAATGTGATACAGAAAACTGGAGGAAAGGTGATCTTTGCTATAAAGTGGCAAAAAACTTGGTAAAATTGTGTTCTGATATTGGAGGGAAGGCAGAAATTGACAGTGAAGAACTTAGGCATTTAGATGAGGAGATTTCCAAGCTAAGTATGGAAGGTTCAGCTTGGTTTCCCTTGAAGTTTATAATGAAATGAGGGAGGAAAAAGATAACCTGAGGATTGAACTGTTAAGCAAAAGAAAACCAGCAATGAGTGTTTGGAAAATTTTCAGCCTATTCAAATAGTATGTGTGATAATCTGAAGCTATGTGTACCCCAGAAAAGCTCAAGTTCTTAAAGCTAATCCATTTCTGTGGGAGTGGACCCAATATAAGTAGGATCTTTTGATGAGTAGGATCTTAAGTTGAGATGTAACCCACCTCATTCAGGATGGGTCTTAATTCTCTTACTGGAGTACTTTATAAGAGGATAAAAGACAGAGAAAAGGTACAGAGAAAAGCCTCAAAGAAACCGAGAGAGAAAAGCCAGAGAAACTGAGAGAAGACACACCAAAACAGAGAGGAAGACACTGTAGCTGGAAGCTGGAAGCAACGAAACCCGAGAGAGAAGGGAGAGACCAGCAGACGTTGCCATGTGCCTGGCCATGTGACAGAGGACCTGAGGATCACTGTTAGCCAGTCTTTGGGTAGAAGGGATTGCCTGTTGATGCCTTGATTTGGACATTTTCATGGCCTCAGAATTGTAAGCTTGTAAGTTAACAAGTCCCTATTGTAAAAGCCAGTCCATTTCTGTTATATTGCATTTTTTCGGATTTAACAAAAAAAAAAAAAAACAGTATGCTCTGACACTAGGGCCCAAAGTGGCTTTATCAGCGACCTCCTTGAGCTTTCAGAACATGATTCCCCAGCCTTTTGCTAAAGAAGGTGTGGTTGAACATAGATCCAGTCAGCCTTTTCTATGGAATCCAGAATTGGAAATGCAGCTATCCAGGAAGGATCTGTTGAAAGTTTTCTTGTCTTATGGTTTGAACCCCTTGGAACTACATGCAAAGACAAAAGGTTTTTACAAAATTTGTATGAATATAAGAAATTCCTGAAAGGGACATAGAAGGGACAAGTTGCATGAAGAATGACTTCAAGGGCAGACCCATGGAAGCCAAAGTCTGGACCAAAGTCATCTTGGGCCTAGAGAGGGGGGCCACACATGTGTGTTTCTTTGGAGGGGCCCAGTCATCTGGGCAGGCCCTCTGCTCCAGCACTTGAAGGAGGTGCGCCTTGTGCCCTATTGTTCAGGGAAAGTGCCATCACCTCAATGCCCAGAGAGAGTGGGGCTTGTGCTCCAGTGTTCCCAGAAACTGGCTACCATCCCAATGCTTGGAAAGGGTGGGGCCTACACCTCAGCATTTGGGAAGAGCATGGCCATTGTGCTAGCGTGCTTGGGGGGTGGGGGGGGAAGCCATGACCACAAAGACTCAAGTGACAGATGACTCTCAGACCTTGAGATGTAGTGCAATTTGCCCTGCTGGTATCCAAATTTGTTTGAGATGCCTCTTCCTGCCAATTTCTCCCTTCTGGAATAGGAATGTTTATCTTTTTCCTATACTGCCATTGTATATCGAAAGCAGATAACTTTTCTAGGTTCCACAGGTGTATCAGACGGGGGAATTTTGCCTCCAAACTGACACATATAATTGATTTTGATGAGACTTTGTACTTAGTATTGTTACTGAAATGACTTAAGGCTTTTGGGAGGTCATGGTGGAATGAAGATATTTTGCATGTGAGAAGAACATGTCTTTTTGGTGTACAGACTATTGGAGATTGAGTCATGTTCTCCACAAAGGCACATTCAGGTCTCAACCTCTTGTTCTCTGGGTGTGAAACAATTTGTAAATAGAATCTTTGAAGATGTTATTCATTTAGGTGTGCCCAAACTGCATGAGGATGGCCCTTCACCCAATATAACTGAAGTCCTTATAAACAAAGGAAAGTGGACACAGAAAAAGAAGCCATTGGATCAGTCAACTGAACGCGGAAGAGAAAGAAGATGCCACCATGTTTATTGGCACATGACAGAAAAGCCAAGGAATCCCAAAGATTGCCAGCCAGCCAAAATATACTGACCCCAGGAGGAAGCAAGCCATCTAGGCTCTGAAAGTGTGAGCCAAATAAATTCCTTTTGTTAAGCCAACATATTGCATGGCATTTGTATTTGCGGCTAGGAAACTAACACTGACCATGTCACTGATCAAGTCAAATAAAGATAAAGCAAGACTTTTTTTTTTTTGATGTTAAACGTCAAGTTTCTTATGATGACATAGCAGGACATCAGAGTTCTGGCCACTGCTCATTTCTGCATTAATGAATGACATATTGTTTTCCATGTTGACCGTGAAGGATCCTCCAACAGGACTTTGTTTAGCTGTCCCCTATTACTGTAATGCTAACCTACCTGCTTTTGGTTTAACTAATGCTTACTCATCATTTTTTAAAGGACTCAGCTCCAACATAATTTTTAGAAATTCTTCCATTCCTCAGTCTGAACTGGGTTCCCCTTTTCTCTGCTCTCATTAAACACTGAGCATCTCTAATTATGCCCTGAGCATATTTTATCATCACCTTTGTAGTTTATCTGCATTACAGTAGTATTGAGGCTCTCTGCAGGCAGGGACTATAACTTATTTTTATTTTTGCCTCTTATAGCCCCTGCCATAAATGATCAATATTATTTGTTAAAAAAAGAAATGATTTTGTTCTCCACCTGACCATTTAGAAGAATTCCTCATTCTTAAAAAGATTTTTGGTATCCTTTTTAAATGTTCTGGAAAATAATTCACAGAGAAATGGTGCATCATAAAAATTTAAGGTATTTTGAACTTATTTCCATTGGCTTGCTAAATTTCAGAGTGTTAGACCCATACGTGACATGCATAAAATAAGTTAACAAAAAAAAGGCATCCATGTCTACTCAATGCTAGAATGCCATTAGCATTTTTCAGTTGCTGCACCAATGCATAATAAAATCACTGTAGAAAGAGTTAACTTATTTCCCAGTGGAAGATGTGGTTATGAATTGGTTAATCTTTATTCAACACTATAAAATGGTTTCAACCAATAATTACAATAATACAGGCACACTATTCCAGAAGGAAATTTTTTTAGAAAAAAGCTTCAGAAAAGATTACCATTTGATGATGACAGTGACTTCCACCCCTCTGGGTTCTCTGAGGTCATTTTCCTCATCTCAGAGATGAATGGAATGCATTCAGGAAAATATTTTTATTTGAGAAGGGGTTAGCAAGGTTAATTACACAAATACCAAACTTAAATGCACAAGCAGTAATATTATTATTTTATGATCTATATCATAGTTTTTTATCCTTTATAGGCTGAAATTACTACACATTTTGTGGAATAAGCCACTGGCCATATTGCAAATGTAATAGTCAATTCATAGTCAACTATTCAAATAAAATGACACTGCAAATCATTGCTTAAAATTAATGTATATTTATAACAAAATATCCATTATAAACCTTTTTAAGTTCTACTCATTAATTTTTCTTTAACAATATATTTGCTTAAAAATCAGTGAGAAATGAAAGGGGTGGGGAGCAAGTCCTCTCTGGCAACAAGTGGTATCTTTTCTGTCCAACAATGAACCTCAAAGGAAACCAAACAAAATGGAAGAGAGGAAGTTTGGCAAGAGATGAACAATAACCCAACTTTAATTTTGTCACCCTGTTTTTGAATGCTCAGCTGGGACATGTGGCTCATTATGTTTGCATGAAAACATCTCAAATTGTGTGAGGATACCGACCAAAGTGATTTAGATAATACAATAGTTGTGAGAGTGATCGGGCAGCACTCAAAATTTAAAAAGTAACAGGACACACAAAATTGAAATACACTATTTTTGTGATAATTGAATTTCATTCAGTTTCAGTCATAAAAAATGAGCAATAAAAGGGCTGTTTCCAATTGCAATTCCAAGAAATTACTGAGATAACATGAATCAGAAATGCACATTCACCATTTGCATTCAGTAATCATCTGTATCACCAATTTTATGCACATGACTTAAAAGTCCTTATTCCCTTACATTAAGGAGCAGAAATAACTTCGTATCTACAGAATCTAGCCTGCTAATTCACGATTGTTGAGAAAAATACAATTTTTCAATGTTTGTATCTCCAGGGCAGCAAATCATTGTTAGGGTTAATTTTAATATACGCCACTATGAACAGTTATGCAAACATGCATCTTTTCTAATGCTAATGTTAAGAAAAAGTTTCCGAAGTAAACTTGTCTTGACTCATAAAACCTACAGCAATATACACTGGCCTTTTATAATGTTTGGACTGGCTGCTCTTAGAGTAACTTCATTTCCCGAGGTGAGCACTGATCTATTGCTTTCAAGAACATTAAGTTTCCTTTCTTTTTAATGCAGCTCAGATTCACTCTGCCATATTCAACAATAGTTTCAAGAGAATATGCCTTTAGAAGTGGCAGGTTAAGCATCTATTGAGAGGCTATTGTTCTCCACTAAAATAATTAAGATTCATGACACACCATATCATTGATCTATGCATACTTAAGTAAAATCAGACACAATAATACAGAATTTCTACGAGGAAAGTCTGAGAGTAGCTGCTTTTATTTTATTTTATTTTATTAATTTTATTTTATTTATATTATTAATGCTCCCCCACACTGGCATCCCTTACTTTCTACGTTAAATGGTTAATAAAATGCATAGAATGATTATTAGGATAATGTGATAAAAGCTCCATTCATTACTAACTGGAAAGCTCAGACATACTCCCAGATTTTAAGAGGAGAGCTATTCAGACATAAAGTGTTATGTTTTAAATAAAATGCATATTCCTATGGAAAATATATACATAAGACACCTTCTTTACTAGGTTTCAGGATGCTACGTAACTCCCTGGGGTGCATGAAATATTATTTAGAAATTTAATTAGGAATATCCATCAAAGGGAAATCAAAAGGTCATTTTAGCTATTGTACCCTCTTTGTTTAGAAATATTGTAATAAAAAAAAAACAAATTCTTCTATTTCTGAAATGAAACTAAATTTTATCCAAACTTCCATCACTTTTAATAAACTAGAGGCATTCAGAAATGGTAGGAAAAGAATAACACCAGCAGATCATTTTGAAACTGCATTTACTTTTATTTTATATTTTTCTTTTCTATGTTTGTTGAGTACGGTATTAAAGAGAAGGGAGCTTGTTATAAATTAAGAAATAATTCATGACCATAGATTTGGGGCAATACTTGACTATATATATATTTTTCATGAATAAATAATTTTTCATTTTGGGGGCTTGATAAGAGAGAGTAAACAAAAATGAATTGTCCAAATATCTCTGCGTTAACAATATACATAAGTGCATGAAGAAAATGCTGTTCTTTGATTCTCCATGAAACTTTTATACACAGTACAGCGTGACTAGGAAATACCATATGTAAAGAGGAAAAGGCTATCATTATATATTTATGTGGTGGAAATGAGGCAAAGTTTGGTTACAGGGAGTTGTACACAAAACTTCTATAAGTGCATGGGAAATAAGAATGGCCAGAAAGGGAACATTCAATCTGGCAGTAACCAGAAAAAGTACAAACATGGAATCTCTTTTTGATTGTCTATATAATACTATGAAATTATGAAAATTTGTAGTTGTGGATTCCAACTATTGGTGATCATAAGATTTGTTCCTATTAATTTGTTGATTCTTACTTGATTACAATCTTTCTGGCTTTCCTATTTTGTTTTTATTGCTTGGTTAATTTAAAATTACATTAATTTTTGTGTTTTTTATTCTGTCTTAGCCCATGATATGGAATTGCCTGGCACATAACAGACAATCAACAAATATTTTCTAGTGAATAGATTTTTTTAATGACAGAGCAGATCAGAGTTTCTAACATAGAGACTTTATGGAAAAATTTAATGTATGGGTAGAATTCACAAAGTATTGCATTTCTTCTTTGGTTTCATGGAAGTGCAGAACCCTGCCAAGGGCAAAGAAGTCATTTATCAGCTTTAGCTTTTAAGATGGACTTTTAAAAGCTTAGAAGATAGACAACCATCATATAAACCTGGAAAGAAAAGGATTCTCAACACTGGGCTTTAAATAACAAGTGACAACTTTGGTGAAGTGATCATAGAATTATTACTATAAACCATAGTGTTAATAGGATGGAAAATATGAAAAGCGGCAGTTTTCTCACTCTTCTCAAGAGGTTCATGAAAACCTTTTCTGGATCTCAGGCTTGCAGTGGAGAAGTATAAAGAGGTTTGGAAGAAGAGAGCAAGAAAGCTGAGAGACTAGTGTGGGACGTGGTTTTCTGTGGTTTACTCTTGTTTGAAAGCTCCCAGTAAGGTTCTGGGGAAAAGAGTATAAGGTGGACAACCCAAAGAAAATGGATAAAGGATATTAAGTATCTGAGAGGACTGGTGATATCACGGAAGGTTGTAGTGTACAGCAGAAGTGGGCGTGTTCTACACATTGACCCTGTTTGAAAGAGTAGTCCAAAAGTTACACTAGACAGGGACACTTCAGCAGCCAGTCAGTGAGGACTCAGTGACAAGGTAAAGAACCAGCAGGATGACTCACCTCGATGTAGTCCAGGAAGTTCCAGAAGACAGATCAAAGACCAGGTACCCCAAGACTGAGCCACATAATATGGAGCCAAACTCCCAATTTGACTTCATAAAAGTAATGTCATATTCAGTTAGAGGAGGAGAAGGAAGAATCATGAGTTTACTAAATATGAACCTTGAATTTGGCTTAATATTTTTCCTAAATAACTATTGAAAACCATAAGTGCCTGAATAACCTTAGAATAACAAGATTAAGTTTTCAGTCTTCAGTGGAATTGGGATTTTGGGGCTAATGGAATTCAGTTATAAAGAAATTAACATAGTTACATTGCTGCTCAGCTATGATGTGCCAAATCTGTAACCTGCTACATGAAAGTAAAGAGGGTGCTTTCTTTCAAGTAATTAATTGAGCAATGTTGTGTTCCATACTGGGAACAATGGATGATAAAATGATGGATTAGGAATAACCATTTTCTGTCCTCAAAAAGATTGTAATCTAGCCAGAGAAACAAATAAATGTATAAAATAAAGACAAACACAGGAAGAATTCCCAAGAAAACATTGAGAAAGGGTCACTATGTAATTACAAAGCCCCTTAGTTGAAAATTGGGATGCATATGGCATGAAGCTTCTTTTAAATCCTATTCTAACATCCTACATGAACAAAAGAATCTTTAGGTGAGGAAAGAATATGAAATTTTAAAGCCTGCATTTAAGTGGCAGAATGGAAATTCAATGATTATGAAGCAATCACTAAATTATTTAAAACTCTTTAAGTCACATTTTTCTGTAAAATGGAGCCACTGAAACATATCTCAAAGGTTGAATGTAATCATGTTTACCAAGTATCTTGCAGTTTATTGGTATTTGGATCAATAACTGGATTATTTGGATTCTGACTTATTCTAGATGAACCGTATTTTTAAATAGTTTATCTCCAGGAAGTCACAATGAAAGAATAAAAACAAGATTGTTCTAAGTGCAAAACCATGGATGCTATTTAATTTTTTATTTACATTAAGGGAATGGACATATACCTATGAACAATTACAATTCAATACGTTGCAGTTAGTATCTGACATACAGTAAAATCAATATAGATGTAGATGGCTGTTCTAGTTTGCTAATGCTGCCAGAATGCAAAACACCAGAAATGGATTGACTTTTATAAAGGGGGTTTATTTGGTTATACAATTACAGTTTTAAGGCCATATAGTGTCCAAGGTAACACATCAACAATTGTGTACCTTCACTGGAGGATGACAAATGGCGTCCGGAAAGCCTCTGTTAGCTGGGAAGGCAGGTGGTTGTTGCCTGCCCAAAGTTCCAGTTTTAAAATGGCTTTCTCCCAGGACATTCCTCTCTAGGCTGCAGTTCCTCAAAAATGTTACTCTTAGTTGTTCTTAGGGTGTTTGCCCTCTCTTAGCTTCTCTGGAGCAAGAGTCTGCTTTCAACGGCTGTCTTCAAACTGTCTCCCATCTACAGCTATCTATCAGATTCTGTGCATTCTTCAAAGTGTCCCTCTTGGCTGTAGCAAGCTTGCTCCTTCTGCCTGAGCTTATATATTGCTCCAGTAAATGAATCAATGCCCATGCTGAATGGGTGGGGCCACACCTCCATGGAAATTACCCAATCAGAGTTATCACCCACAGTTGGGTGGGGTATATTTCCATGGAAACAACCTAATCCAAATGTTCCAACTTAATTCCACTAATATGTCTGCCCCACAAGATTGCATCAAAGAATATGGCTTTTTCTGGGGGACATAATGCATTCAAACTGTCACATTCCATCCCCTGGTCCTCAGAAAAACATATTCTTTCCAAATACGAAACACATTCATTCCATCACAATATCACAAAAACTTAAATCATTTCAGTAACAATAGGTAAATACAAGATCCCATCAAAAGAAGTTACAGGCATGGTTTGTTCTAAGGCATAATTCCCCTCTAGCTGTGGACCTGTGAAACTTAGAACAAGTTATGTACTTCTAATATACAAAGGAGGGACAGTCATAGGGTAAACATTCCCATTGCCATAAGGAGAAACTGAAAGGAAAACAGAGTTAATAGGACAAAATCAGTTACAAAAACCCACAAGGCAAACTCCATTAGATTTCAAAGTCTGACAGTCATTTACAGAACAACATTGCATCCTTGGGGCTTGAGAGAGCAGGAGTCTAACCCTTCCTAATGGCCTTTGCCACAACCCTTTCCTCTCCAAACGCTGGGGTGAGTGCTCCAACATATCCACACATTGGGGAGACCATCTCCTTGGCCCCACCCTCCTCAAACATTGGGGAGGCACCCAGATTCTCTTCCATCTCTGGGGCACACACTCAACCCCTTCAAAACAAGGGGGTGGCAACCAGGCTCTCCTCGACCTCTGGGACAAACTCACCCTTTCCATGCATGTGGGCCATTCCACTCTCCCAGCCTGAGACCTCTTGACTCCAGACCTCAACCTCCATGGCTCCATCTTTAAAGAAATTTTTCCTTCAATTTGTTCCTTGTCTGTCTCCTCCAGTCCAGCCTGTCAGCAGCTCTGTCAATAAAGATCTCACAGAAATTCTGTTGGCTTCACATGAAGCACACAGGGGTCAAAGCCGTCGGACAATAGTACTTTCCACAAATCCTTTCTGCTTAACAACTTCTCCAATCTTGGCTTGTACTGAAATGGCAGCTGGGTTCCAGGTTTGGTTACATCCTCATGTTAGGCTGTAGTTTCTGGGGTTTTACCCCCTGGAAGCCAAGTGTTTTTAGGCCATCAATTTCTGGTTTCTTTGAAACCAAGAGTTCATTTCTCAGCTTATCTCTGTCCTCTCACATTTTACTATAAGCTGCAAGTAAAAGCCAGGCTACTTCTTCTATGTTTTGCTTGGAGATCTCATCAAAGTGTTCCAGGTTGTCACTTTCAAATTCTGTCTTCCATCTAACACCAGGACTCAATTTTGACAAATTCTCTGCCACTTTTAAAACAAGAATCACCTTTCTTCTAGTTTGTGACATCACATTCCTCATTTCTGCTCAAGACCTCATCAGAAGTATCTTTAGAGTCCATAATTCCACAAGCAGTCTCTTCAAAGCAGTTTAGGCCTTTTCTATCAAGCTCCCCACAATTCTTTCAGAATCTTCCCCTTATCCATTTAAAAAGCCATTCCAACATGTTTGCAATTTGCAAACACAGCAACACCAGCACCCCACTCCTGGTACCAAAATGTGTTCTAGTTTGCTAATGCTACTGGAATGCAAAACACCAGAAATGGATTTGCTTTTATAAAGGGGGTTTATTTGGTTATATAATTATAGTCTTAAGACCATAAAGTGTCCAAGGTAATGCATCAACAATTGGGTACCTTCACTGGCAGATGGCCAATGGCATCCAGAAGACCTCTGTTAGCTGGGAAGGCACATGGCTGGTGTCTGCCCCAAAGTTCTGGTTTTAAAATGGCTTTCTCCCAGGACATTCCTCTCTAAGCTGCAGTTCCTCAAATATGTCACTCTTATGTTGCTCTTGGGGTGTTTGTCCTCTCTTAGCTTCTCCGGAGCAAAAGTCTGCTTTAAACAGCCATCTTCAAACTGTCTCTCATCTGCAGCTACTCTCTCAGCTTCTGTGCATTCTTCAAAGTGTCCCTCTTGGCTGTAGCAAGATTTCTCCTTCTGCCTGACTTTATATATTGTTCCAGTAAATGAATCAAGGCCCATGCTGAATAGGCAGGACCACATCTCCATGGATATTATCCAATCAGAGTTATCACCCACAGTTGGGTGGGGTGCATTTCCATGGAAACAACCTAATCCAAATGTTCCAACTTAATCCCCACTAATACGTCTGCCCCACAAGATTGCATCAAAGAATATGGCTTTTTCTGGGGGACATAAAACATTCAAACCAGAACAATGGCCATCACCATGATGTCACTATAAGGGTCTATTATGACCCATCATCTTTTACTGAATAATGACAACAACAAAAATAATAATAATGATTATAATAATTAATATAATGCTACAAAATCTAATTTCTACCTAGAGAACACACTGGTATCATTTGCTACATACTATTACAGCAAATCATTCTTTGAGTATTACAATCTGATTAAAAATATGTGTTCATAAGAAAATCATTGTTAGTGAGGTCTGTTTGGAAGCATCTGATATTTAGATTCCAGGGTATATCATGTTCTATGAACATTTAATAAATATTAGTTGCTTTCATTTCCCTCTCAGACAATTTCGTCTGGGTCTTGGTACAATAGTGCCTCGAAGATTATCCTATTTAAAGAGGTAAGTCAGGGCCATGTTTAAAGAACTTCCAAATTCTAAACCCAAAGATGAGCCTCATCATTATATTTTATTTTTATATGAAAACACATAGAAGATTTTTATTATTTTGAACACAGAACCAAGTTTTATGAAAGAAATGCTAAACAACTTTACGTTTAAAGTAATGGCAGAGGGATTACACTGACCTTTGAAAAGCAGAGCCAAAGTTTACTTTTTAATGTGTATCTGAAAAAGATATGTCAAGTGAATTAATAATTATGATATCTAAGGGAGTCAAGGTAGTTACAAGAGTTACAAATGTTTTACAAAAGAAAACGAGCAATCCCTCAAGTGTCTGTAACTAAAAATTTAAACAAGGACTATCATAGTAAACAATCATCTTTTATTAAGTGTTAAAGAAAGTTTCCAAGCAAATATTTAAATTGATTAAAATTATGGTTAGTTAGCTTTGTAGAAAGTTTAGGCTGGAATCTCTGGCTATCTCCCACTATTTATAAAACAATAGAAGGTCCTGGATCATGTATGTCTGCTTTCATTTTCATAGTTTTTTCTTCAGGCTGTAGTATCTTTCCCTGCACTGGGCACTAAATTCAGTAACTATTTACTGAATTAATTAGATTTAATCAGGCATTGTTCTAGGAATTAGAGACATGGCTGTGATTCAAAGAGACAAAACAACTAGAGGGATATCAAAACCACATAGTTCAAGCCATTCACTTAACAGAGAAGGGAACCAAGAACTTACAAGATAGGGCTTTGCTGATATCTCACAGCCAATTTGTCACCAAGAAAAGGCTAGAATGTGAGATCCTCTAATTCATTGTTTATTCTCCCAACAGTTAGCAAATACATTCCATTTCCTGGGACAAATTGATTGCTATGGGCTACTGGGAGTGTTGTTGAAAATAAACATCACTGCCATAAAAACACAGATATTGGTTTTGTTCCAGTTCAAACCATTCAATAACGCATTTTAACACGTAAACTTCCAGCTGACACTGAAACTCTGTGGTGTAAATTGCCTCCTTGAAATGATACTGATTATATATCTATTGCAATTGAGTAAGTGGTAAGGACCTAACAGCTATGACCAATTAAATTCAAATTAAAATACTAGGAAGTCATAGAAGATTTACTTCTCACTGCTCCCCATTTAGGCAAATCTACAGAATATTTATGAAAGAAAACATTTAATAATTTTTATATTTTATTAGAATTTCCCTAACTAATGAAAATTTAAATAACTTTGAAATACATTTTGGACTCTGCATAATATACTTCCTTATGATTAGAAACATTCTATGCAGAACTTATTTAGGCATATTTTTATTTCTATTTATTTTAATGTAAAATATTCCTGTAAAAATCCTAGATATTTAGTATATAATAAAATTTGCCTTAAATTATTTTTAGTTTTAATTATCATTATGGGGACTGATTAGAGAATTATTTAATAGTACTTGGTAAACACATTTTAGAATAAATCAGAGTAGGGGCATCATTTTTCTTTTGTTTTCTTTTGTCTTGACTTCTGCATATTTCCAATTTCTGAGGAATCTGCTATTAGAGGGTTTTCTAAAACAGAAAACCTATTGAAATTTTTTAATTGGCTTTTTTCCTCTCAAGATTTTACTCTCCTGTGGATTGTGCTTTTTCACCCAAATGTTAATAAAATTACAGGTAAGACCAGACATTTTACTAGAGATGGATGGAAACATTTAGTGTTCTCAGAAAAAGAGATAGGGCAGGATCACAAAGGAGGGTGATAGTGAGACCAGGTCTTTATAAAAATTGAGTGAAAGGTACAGTGCAAATCAAATCATCTAGGACACTGATTTAGCTTTTCGGAATGTGTTACGCTGTATTGCTGTCAAGACTCAGAAAAAAAGACCACTTAGACATCTGAAAGCCAAAGACGTCTGAGAGCCAGAACCACATTTTGACACTTCAAAAAGAAGTCTCAACAATCAATCCCAAGAAGACCTTTCCCACCTCCCCTGAAGGAGACTATTATCTCTTCAAGTTTCCAGAAATTAGGGGAGTGCAATGCATCTTCACAAAGGAGACACCAGGGATTAAAAATCTCATGTATTTTTATTTTGTAAATTCTTGTTAATGACGACTGTTCAAGGAATTTCCAAAAACCAGATGCCATTTTGTTAATTTTAAAAAGTTTGAAAGAGGGAATGTATTGAAGAATTCTTAGGTCAGCCTTTTTCCTTCATTCATAGAGCAAACCTCTTCACGACACAAAGGTGAACACATTTGTCATAACGAGCAGCTGCAATATACAATGGAACAGCAACCCCATGGATCTGGTGACTATAATGCAACTTACGATGGAAAAATGAGTGTGTCACCAATGAAAGGATGAAAGGGATCTTGAGAAATGTGTTCTATAAATGCCTCATGAAGGGAAAAAATATTTAATGATTAAGATTTGATAGCCATCAGAGCCTATGGAGGATACAAAGCTTCTAAATGTGGTAAGTGGGATAAAAGTTTCCATTTGAGCTCATTCTCTCACTGGGGAGAAGATCCATGAATGATGATAATTGTGTTAAGGACTACATTTAGTGTGTATATCTTTATGAACAACTTTATACAGAGTCATCAGAGACTCTGCAGAGAAGAGAAACCTCTATAAATCATTTACTGAAAATAAAAAGGTTTCCCTGAGAGACCAGCTTTTCACTCTCTGAGTGTTCAAAAGGGGAGAAACTTCATAAGTATAATATGTGAATGTATCTTATGTTCTTATTAGTCACAGTATGTAACAGAAAATATGTATTAGTGTGAAAAACTAGATATGCAGAGAGACATAACTACATGACCAAAAGATAATCACTCATATCATTTTGATATATACACTCTAGAAAACTCTAAATATGAAGTTACAGCTACAATAATTTTAGTACATTTCTTTTATTATGTTAAGCTAATTTAAACAATGTATTCAATATTATTTATAATTTACAGCACTTCTCAATTAAATTTAAAAAAAATCCTTGATGAACAATATTCTAAGCAAATTCATGCTCCTTCCATTAATTTTTTGCTCCTGTGACCAATGGTTTTCATGTGTACTCCTAGTAAAAGTATTTAACTGCACAGTAACGAAGAATTTATGTTAATGCATCCATGATGTCTCATCTGATTTCAGCTGGTACCTAATAACAAACATTGTTTATTTATGGTTGGTTCTACTGTGAAAGATGTGATGTGATGGGGAAGGATGAAAGCCCTTTGTCTCATAAGCACAATATTCCAAATATCTGAGATTCTCAGCTTTGTACACATTACCTTTATCTTCTTTACTGAGGAATTAGGATTTTCTCATTCCTGATACTGAAAATAATGCTTAAAAAAAGACATTTGCAAATTTCAGTAGACACATATCAGGCTTAAGTGACTGTAGAAATTTTAAAACTCATACAATAAAAAGTGAAAATCATAAATTTATTTATATAGTATACATTGCTAATAAAAGCAGTTGTTCATTGACAAGACATGTTCCATCAGGTATTTTTTTTTTTTTTCCGATTTACTCCTTCAGTTTTTAAAATAAACTTCAGAGGTGTTTCCCATTATTAAAATGAGAAAGCTGATTCTTGAAGAAATTAAGCCACCTACTCTAAGGATAAGAATGAGTAACTGTCAAAGTCAACCTTGAAGTCATTTTCCTCCTTACCGCAAAGCACACACTCTTAGCACAGACCATTCTCCCTGGTTTGTAAACTTCTTGACATAGCTTTTAAATCTGTAGAGTTACTAAAGGATTGAAGTTAAGTTAGTTTTCTCAAGTTGTCTCTTAAAAGAAGGATGACCATCATAAGTTTTTCCTTGTGTGTACCTGAATTTATGAATTTCTAAAACAGTAATTTGCCTTCACCATGATTTATCAAGTAATACTTTATTATTACTGGTGAAAGGCTTTAAATATTAATGAATAAAATTTGTGCATTCGAATAAGAAAAATCTTCACATTAGTTCATTGCTTATGCTGATTTGTTAATTATGGCTGGTGTGTTCTTGCTCTTTCTTCTTCTCACCCTAATGAGTGTTCATGTACCCAGCACTTTAATACTACTAGGCATATCATTAAACCACTTTTTCTAAATTTAATTATTTCAACTATTTTTAAATTCCCTTAAAAATTCTAATGCAGCAATCTTACCACTTGGTTCTGACACAGAAATATGTCCTTTTAATTACTCTCTCATTTTTTCCAATGCTAAAGGAGTTTATCAATTTTTTTCCCTCATCTAATTTCAGTTTCCCTACTGTGCCAGTTTGAATGTATTGTGTCCCCCAAATGCCATTATTTTTGTAGTCTTGTGGGGGCAGACATTTTGGTGCTGGTTGGATTTGCTTGGAATGTGTCCCACCCAGCTGTGGGAGATGATTTTGATGAGATGGTCCCATGGAGGCATGGCCCCGCCCATTCAGGGTGGCCCTTGATCAGTGGAGCTATATAAATGAGCTGACTCAAAGAGAGGGAACGGAGTGCAGCTGGGAGTGATGTTTTGAAGAGGAGCAAGCTTGCTAGAGAGGAACGTCCTGGGAGAAAGCCGTTTTGAGGCCGGAGCTTTGGAGCAGACGCCAGCTGCCTTCCCAGCTAACAGAGGTTTTCCGGACGCCATTGGCCATCCTCTGGTGAAGGTACCCGATTGCTGGGGTGTTACCTTGGACACTTTGTGGCCTTAAGACTGTAACTGTGTAGTGAAATAAACCCCTGTTTTATAAAAGCCTATCCATCTCTGGTGTTTTGCATTCTGCAGCATTAGCAAACTAGAACACCTACCTTGAAAAGTCCCTAAGCATTTTAAAGCATTGCTGAGAGAAATTGCCAGTACTTAGTTGGTACAGTATCTTGGTGTATGTTATTTGGTTAAGCAATTTTGTGTCTATCTTTTTTTCTGATGCCCAATATAGTTCTCAGTGGACAATATTATAAGCATCCTGTTTCTTAGCAACTCATCCAATCAATAGTGATTTTTGTTTATTTGTTCATTTCCCCAATGTGGTCACTGATATTAAAGATTTCAAGACTGGCCAATTATCTCCACCATGAGTACTTCCCTTGCCCTTAATTTCTTTGGAACTATAGACAAGACAAAACAAAATAAAACACTGAAGTTTCAGAGATGACTTAATAACTGCTCTCAAGTTTGCAGAGAACCTTACCAATTTTCCATCTCATAAAGTACAGTGTGCTCTTGAGATCAACACCATAAAGGAGTGAGAGACACAAAATTGGGCAGAGGGAGAAGTTAATCTGTGGATGCAATCACAACAAAGACCTCAGCCAATCCAATAGGGACCTGTCTTTGCTTGCGGGCTGCTCTCAAAAAAGGCATCATACTTTGAGCAAGATGATGCCTTTTGCCCAAATGCAGTCCCAGGGGTTGCACTTAATAGTGAAAACTTGACAGGCAACACCTTGGCAGCTGGAGGAATGAGTATGGCTGTGCTAAAAGGGAATATGATCTGTGAACTACAGCATCCACTAAAGTCCACCCCTTGCAAAACCACAAATCAACTTTCATTTTTTCAAATGTGGTTAACTTGCCTTGGAAGAGTGCCATTAGAATCATGGCTGCTCTCTTTTCTGGGGAGCATACAAGAGGAATATTATTTCCCATCACTGCAACTGGTATGATGGCTGCAACTACTACTGTTCTAGTTTGCTAATGCTTCACTGGAGGATGGCCAATAGCATCCAGGAAACCTCTGTTAGCTGGGAAAGCATGTGGCTGGTGTCTGCTCCAAAGTTCTGGTTTCAAAATGGCTTTCTCCCAGGATGTTCCTCTCTAGCAAGCTTGCTCCTCTTCAAAACATCACTCACAGCTGCACTGAGTTCCTTCTCTTTGAGTCAGCTCATTTATATGGCTCCACTGATCAAGGCCCACCCTGAATGGGTGGGGCCATGCCTCCATGGGAATATCTCATCAGAGTCATCACCCACAGCTGGGTGGGGCACAGTCCAAGAAAATCTAATCAGCACCAAAATGTCTGCCCCACAAGACTACATCAAAGATAATGGCTTTTGGGGGACACAATACATTCAAACTGGCACAACTACTCATCAGCTTCCCCATCTACTACTTATTCTAGATTACCCTCACCCCTGCTAGCCTCTCTGAAAGATTAGGTGGCTTATTTGGTGCGGCTACCTCAGCACTCTCCCTGAGATGTCTGAGACACTGGTTACTTTGCCTTTCTCAGGCTGTGGCTTCACCATAAACATTGGAAAATGGAGAAAATGCGGTGTCCCATCAGATCACCTGGGTGCCAGTCATACTCTTTCCTGCCAACCTTGTGTAACAGCAGCTCTACCTCTTCCTGATGATCAGGGTCAGTCACACTTGCCAGGGTGTTAGCTCTTTCTTGCCTATTGTTCTTTTGGCCTGAGTTACCCAACAATAAGTGTAGCTTCAAGTTTAGTTAGACTCTTGCTGTGCCCATGATGTAAGTAAATTTTGGGGGGAAACAGGGCCTTTAAACTCTCAGGTACTGATATAAAAATCTATGAGTGGGTCATTGGAAATGATATAAGTGTGGTTGCTTTTACTTTCATCTCATCTCCAACACACTTATTTTCTATCTGTTGTAGACACAGATTGTTGATCTAAGGCTTATTATGTAGTCTGAAGAATAACATTCATCTTTCCAAGGTATTGTCTCTAAATTGGCACCACAGCTGCACTTTTAAAAGACAATGACAAGGAGAGGCAAGGTGGTGGCATAGAGAGGAGTGGAATTTAGTTAGTCCCCTGGAGCAACTAATGACAACCAGGAACAACTAGTAAATAATCTGGAATAACTGCTGGGGGACAACCATGACTGTCTACACATCATAAGCCAACCAGGATTTGGTGGGATGGCTGAGATTGCAGCAAAATATCTGTAAGTAAAAACTGTGGACCCATGCCAGGAGCCCCCTCCCCGCTGTCAGGCTGAGCTGCAAAACTTCACTGTGGGAGAAATCAGCAGTCCCTGAGTGAATATAGCTCAGCCCAGCTCCAACTGGGGTCTTAACTGGCAAATGTAGATGGCTGAATACAAGGTACAAATGGAGACAACCCCCCAACAAGCAGACAGAGGCTTTTAGTGATGAATGACCCTAAAGAGCCAGAAAATTCCTGTGTCCTGGGAAAGGGAGCCCAGAAGACCAGGTGTTCTCCATGATTGATGGGCAAAACTGGGGGCCATGGACTGGCTCTGAAAAGGGGCTTTCTTTCCCTTTTTCTCTCTCTCAACCTGAGTGGCCTAGTGGAGAGAGCCTCAGCTATTTTCAGTTCTCAGCCCTTGGACCCAGACAGGGGTGGAGGTAACAGAGTCAAAGGAACAAAAAAAGCAATTCAAATGAAGAAGATAACTCCCTATGGGGTGTATCTTCCCTAAGAGGAAGGAGGCGGGGCCCAACTCAAGGGCCTGCCTTCCCCTCAGAACTCAGACCCCAGGGCCTGGGGGAAAACAGTCAAAACAGAAATAATCTACACCAGTCCAGAGCAACAGGCTGACAGGTGCCACATGCTGGGCAGGTTAGGAAAAGCACAGTGGCTAGAGAACTCACAGGAAAGTCCGTCAATCTCTCAGACACACCCTCAGGGAGACTTGAAACTGAATATAACCCCATTCTGAGATCTGAACCCATTCTGGTCTGGGAAAATCTGATTGGGGTAATCAAGGAAACCAGATGCCTAGACAACAAAAAATTATAAACTACAGTAGGAAAAACAAACATATGGCCCAGTCAGAGGAAAAAACTTACACTTCAGTCAAGATACAGTTGAGATATTGTTTCACTTTAATGAAGCAATCAATTAAAGATTTTCAAAGAAATATGCTTAATCAAATCAAAAACCAAATCAATGAGTTCAGGGAAGATATGGCAAAAGAGATGAAGGATATAAAGAAAACACTGGGTGAACAAAAGGTAGAATTCAAAAGTTTGAAAAAACATCTGGCAAAATCTATGGAAATGAAAGGCACAACACAAGAGATGAAAAACACAATGGAAACATACAGCAGCATATCTCAAGAGGCAGAAGAAAACACTCAGGAACTGGAGAACAAGACACCTGAAATTCTACACACAAAAGAACAGATAGAGAAAAGAATGGAAAAATATGAGCAACATCTCTGGGAACTGAATGACATGAAACACAGGAACGTACATGTCATGGGTGTCCCAGAAGAAGAGAAGGGAAAAGGGGCCGAAGCAATAATAAAGGAAATAATCATTGAAAATTCCCCATCTCTTATGAAAAACATAAAATTACGGATCCAAGAAGTGCGGCATACCCCAAACAGAATAGATCTGAATAGACCTATACCAAGACACTTAATAATCAGATTATCAAACATCAATGACAAAGAGAGGATCCTGAAAACAGCAAGAGAAAAGTGATCCATCACATACAAAAGAAGCTTGAAAAGACTATGTGTGGATTTCTTGGTAGAAACCATGGAGACAAGAAAGAAGTGGTGTGATATATTTGAGATACTGAAAGAGAAGAACTGCCAGCCAAGAATCCTTTATCTAGCAAAACTGTCCTTCAAATATGAGGGAGAGTTTAAAATATTCTCTGACAAACAATGAGAGAGTTTGTGAACAAGATACCTGCTCTACAGAAAACACTAAAGGAAACACCACAGACAGATAGGAAAAGGCAGGAGTCAGAGGTTTGGAACACAATTTTGGGTGATGGTAGCACAGCAATGTAAGTACACTGAACAAAGATGACTGTGAGTATGGTTGAAAGAGGAAGGTTAGGAGCATGTGGGACACCAGAAGGAAAGAGGGAAGATAAAGACTGGGACTGTATAACCCAGCAATACCTAGAGTGCTCAACAATTGTGATAAAACATACAAATATGTTTTTACATGAGGGAGAACAAATGAATGTCAGCCTTGCAAGTTTTTAAAAATGGGGTGGTATTGGGGAAAAAATACAATCAATGCAAACTAGAGGCTATAGTTAATATAAACATTATTGTACTATGCTTCCTTTAAAGTAACAAAGGCAATATCCCAAAGCTAAAAGCCTATGAGAGGGGAATATAAGGGAGGGATATGGGATGCTTGGCATTGGTGATGTAGTCTATTATTGTTCTTTAGTTTAAGTCTATCTTTCCTTTTGTTGCTTTTTTAGCTGTCATTTTTTAATCTTTCTTTTTCTTTTTCTTTTGTCTCCCTACCTTCTTTGACTCTTCCTCCTTCTTTGTGGAAGAAATGGAGATGTCCTTATATAGATAGTAGTGATGATGGTGAATGCATAAATACATGGCTATACAGGGAGCCATCAATTGTTTTCTTAGGATGGAATGTATGGTGGGTGAACAAAACCATCTTAAAAAAAAAATGGGTTACTGTAGGAACCTTGAGGGCACTATATTGAGTGAAATAAGTCAGACACATAAGGACAAATATTGTATGGTCTCACTGATATGAACTAATTATCATATGTAAACTCATAGACATGAAATATAAGTTACCAGGATATAGAACGGAGGCTAAAGAATGGGGAGCAGTTGCTTATTACGAGCAGAATATTTAACTAGGTTGAACTTAAGTGTTTGGAAATGTACAGAGGTGACTGTAGCATGTTACTGTGAGAATAACTAACAGTGCTGAATGGCCTGTGAATATGGTGGAAAGGGGAAGCTCAGAGTCACATATTTCACCAGAAGGAAAGTTGGACGTTAAAAGATGGGAATGCATAAAACAGTGAATCTTGTGGTGAACAATGTCTGTGATCAACTATACAAATATTAGAAATCTCTTTCATGAACTAGAACAAATGTATGACACTGTAGCTAGAAGTTAATAACAGAGGGGTATATAGGGAAAAAATATATCTATTGCAAACTATGTACTACAGTTAGTAGTATTTTAATATTCTTTCATCAACAGTAACAAATGTACTATACCAATACTATGAGTTAATAATGGAGGGGGGTGGTTAGGGGTATGGGAGGATTTGATATTTCTTGTTTTGTCTTTATTTCTTTTCTGGAGTAATGAAAATGTTCTAAAAACTGAAAAAAAATTAACTGGTGATGGTTGCACAGCTGTATGATGGTACTGTGAACAAATGTTTCTAGACTTTTCATCTTTAGATGATTGTATGATGTGAACAATCTAAATAAAATTAAATTAAAAAAATAGAATTATATGAAAAAAAGGCAATGACTCAGGTTGATCTTGAAAATAGGCAAGGGATCTTGACTCCTTAACATGCTTGTATTTGATTCATGATTTCTTATGCTTGTGTAGCCTGAGAAATACTCAGTGTCCCATCCTTCCTGCTCTCAGAGACAAAGTTCTAGGATCTCTAAGGTAATGTACTATTTACTGTTTCCTTTGCTGTATGTTCTGGGCGCTTCAGTCACCACTCTGACCCGGCCACTCAATGGATAATGATGCTCATCCTCACCTGACAGTAAAATGTCAGCACTTGACTTCCATTATTTTGTGATTACATTGCTATTAATGGGCTTATTTCTAGACCAGTGTAACTAGCAATCAGCTTTGTGCTAGAGGACAGTTACTACTGAGCTTCTCAACAATCTTAGAACCTCTCTTGCCAGCACATTCCTTAGTGTTTTCTGGAATCTAATACAGTACATATAATAGCTTTACACAATATATCCACCATAGCATGTCCACTTCTTGGGACCTTTTGATGTACCACTGTCTGCCACAGCAATTCTGGCATTTCTGCTATACATTCAATGGGTCATTCCTTTCTCTAAATGTCTAAGTGCAATCCTAGCAGTGTGTTACCACTGTCTCCCCAAGTCATTTCCAGGCAGCTAAATCCTGTATTGTGAGAGAGGGCTCCCATATCAATAATCTTTCCTTAATCCAGTTTTATATTCCACCCCTTGGTCCAACAGCATTCTCAGGCTCAAGCCCCATACATTCCACCCTTGCTCCTGTTGGCCAGGTCCTGAAGCTCCTTCATAATATAGACCCTTTCCTCCTTTATTGGGCCCAACACCTTCCCTGTCAGGTTATATTTTGATTTGACCTAGTTATTACTCCAGAGGCTCCTGAGGAAGTGCATGTTTTCTTGTAAGACAGGAGCCTCTGCAGTGCCTCAATCATGGGAGAGATTGAGCACTAGAGTGTAATAGGTAGAGATGAGACAATTCTGCAGGCTCAAAAATTTTAGTGGGATCTAGAGTTTCAAGGTTCTCTAGTACATCAACTCAGAGAAACCCATCCCAAGTCTCAGGAACCCATTTCTTTCCATCCAGGGCCCTTTTGCATAGCAGGCTTTGCCAGGGATAAGAAATCAATTTTCTCCGGAGCTCTACTCTTATTAAGTCCTGGGCCTGAACATTCCTGCCACATGAGATAGCTCTATTTAAAGCCACCAGAAAAGTTCTGAGGCTTTCACACTTTCCTTATACTGGTGATTAATCACTTTTCCCTTTTTCCAGTACCTCTATAATGTATAGCAAGGATCATCAAATTCCTGTATTCTTTTTATAACTGCTTCCCACATACCTCTGAACTGCTGGATATATTGCACCTGCCACTGCACTCTTTTCCACTGTTATCCCGTTTAGATTCCCCACCAGTAAAAGTTTTAACAATTGCATTACTACAGCATGCTAGTAATTGCATTACTACAGCATGTCTATCCAAAGTCCACTTAGTACCAGTGATGGCCAGAATATTGACAAAAGAAGTGATACAATTTAAAAATCTTGTTATGAAGTCTTCTTTATCAGACCACTTTTTGTACAAATTGTCTTGATCGAGATTCCCTGGGAATGGGGTATATTCTGGAAGAAATTTCATTGAGGTGTGCTCTAGTAATACATGCAAGGGAGTGAAAGAAGTAGGATTGTACAGGGAGAGAATGCCTACTATGATGCAATTGCAACAAAGGCCTTAGCCAATCCCAGGATGACCAAGCTACCTAATCATCTGTAATTAAGACATACACCTTGGCATGGAACAAAACACTTGCTGAAGGCTGCTCCCAGGAAGAAAGCATAACTTTGCATAAAAAAGCTCTCTCTGATGGAGGGCAATTTCTGAAGAGAGATAGCAATCTCCATTTAAGCCTCTAGCCACCAACATTATCCGTGGCTGGGGCAAGGAGTGCTTCTGTCTTGAAGAGAGGATCCAGGCAGCACACCATAGAAACTATGGCACTTAGAAATCCTGAAAAACACTTAAAGAAAAAAAAAATCTTTGGCTTAAGAATATATTAATGTGAGACAGAATATCTGGCCTATGATCCATGACACAAATAGAGTCAGAACCCTCCAGTACCAGCATAAATAGAAATCTCAACATTTCATTCAACCAAATTGTCCCCTTGGTGTTAAAGCAGGAAGAGTGTTTCCATCAGGGCACACAGCACTAGGTGTTCTGCCACAGTGTTCTCAATTCTATTACTATTAATATTTATTACAATTATAAAATATTTTTAAAATGTTGGAAAACAAAGAAAAAGCATCACCCTTAATGCTATGGAACTACTGTCTTCATTTTGATTAATGCCCCACCTACCCATTCACTAACTTGGGTCACCTGCCTTTTGCATTGTTATTTTATTCAATTTTGTATCTTGATATTTTGTTTTGTTTAACATTGCTTTTTAAATATTGAGATTTATTGAGGTATAAATTTTTCCCCAGTACATTGCATCCACAGAAGTAAGATACAGGATATTCAACCACCCCCTCTCCAAAGATCTCTTGTGCCCTTAGTCCATACCTATCTCCACCTAGCTGCAGACTAGTGATCTCCTTTAAGTCACTATGGATTAGTTTGTGTCTTCTAATATTTTATATAAATGAAATCATATAGTATATACTCTTGTCTGGCTTCTTGTACTAAGCAAACTGATTTTGAAATTGATCCACATTTTTACACACATGAGTATTTATTTTTTTCATTGTTAAGTGGTAATCTATTGTATGGATGTTCCACATTTATGTACAAGTTTCTGTAGACATATGTTTTTATTTCTCTTGGGTAAATATATAGAAGTGGGTTACTAAGAACAAATCATAAGTGCATATTTACCTTTTTAAGAAACTAACAAACTGTGTTCCAAAGTCATTGTAATAGTTTAAATTCTCATCAGCAGTGTAAAATAGTTCCAATTGTTCTATATCCTTGTCAATACTTGGTATTGTTGCCTTTTTAATTTGAGTCATTAATGGGTGTATTGAGGTTTAAATTTGCATTTATCTAATGAGTAATGACAGTGAGCACGTTTTGTGTACTAATTTGGTCATTCATGTATCTTCTTTTTTATAGTGTCTATTCAGATATTTGCCCAATTTTTAAAAATTGTTTGTCTTCATAGCATGGAGTTGTAAGAGTTTTATATACAAGTCCTTTGTCAGATAGAGGGATTGTGAAAATTTCCTGTTTTGAGGTTGGTCTTTCAAGCACTTGGGGTTTATTTTGAAGAAAAAAGTTTTTAATTTTGATAAAGTTCAATTTATCCATTTTTTTGTTTCATTGTTCATGCATTATTTCCATCCAAAAAAAAAAAAAAAAAAACTATTTGCAAGCTCAGAGTTGTAAAGATTTTTCTCCTATGTGTCCTTCTAGAAGATTGTTAGTTTTAGCTTTCCTATTAAATTCTATGATTCATTTTGCATTAATTTGTTCTCCCATCATTTTGTTGAAAGACTTTTCTTTTTCCAAGACTTAACTTGACATTTTTACCAAAAACCAATTGTCTAATTCTTTGGGTCTATTTTTGCACTCTCTAATCTTTTCCATTAATTTGTATGCTTTTAGTTAACTCAATTCAACACTTTCCTGTTTATTGAAAAAGACTTTACAGCAAGTCTTGAAATTAGGGCATTTAAAAATCTGAATTTATATTTGTTTTAAAAAAATCATTCTATGTTAGGTCATATTGCATTTTCAAATAAATTTTAAAATCAGCTTAACAATTCTTACAAAAGCCTTTTTGAATTATTTATTGTTTGCCTTTAATCTCTAGATCAATTTTCAGACAAATGAATACTTATCAACATTGATGCTTCCCTTCCACAGGCATAGTCTTTCTCCCTGTTTATAAGTGTTCTCTTGATTTCAATGAAGAGATCTTCCACTTCCTTTGTTAAATTTATCCCAAAAATAAGTCATATTTTTTGATACTAGAGTAAATAATTCATTATTTTTTTGTTTCCAATTGCTTGTTGTTAGAACATAAATTTTGTCTATTAACCATGAGACTTCGCAAAATTCACTTATTAGTCTAAGTAGCTGTTTTGTAGATTCCTTAGGATATTCTACATAAACAACCTTGATCTGCAAATAGAGGTTTATTTTAGATATACCTGCCCTCAACATTTAAAACAAATAAACATTATTTTCAAGTAGAAAATGCATTTAGAATTGAGCCTAGCTTGACTATAGAAGTGGGTCAGAGGCCAACACAGAAAACTAATCAAATTAAGAGCTATCTCAGGACATGTCTAATAAGTTTACTTTCTCCTTTAGAGGTATCTGCCACACTTATTGGCTCAAAATTTCCCCTGACCCATACATTCCCTCCTATTTTTTCCCTAAGTTATCAGTCTTTCCTTAGAGGGTGGAGAAATTTTACTTTTTTTTTTTTTTTTTTTTTAAATAAAACAAGTTACCACTATGCCAGCTCAAATTTGCCTGCATGTCTGCACTCATATGACAACAAGCCAAAGAACCCTCTCCCTACATTCCAAAAACTATAACCTTAAAAGGCAGTAAGACATGTGAAATAAAACTTTCTGTTTTATTACTCACATGCCAAAGCATAATATTTGACCATTATACTCATAGGAATAGGAATGGAAGGTAATGCACAAAAATGTTAATAAGGTATTTCTGGATGCATGATTATGGGGATTTGTTTTCTTTATTCTTTTTTGTATTCTGTATGTGGTGGTTTGAAGCTGTATGTACCCCCAAAAAACATGTTCTTAAATCTAATCCATTCCTATGGGTGTAAAACCATTGTAAGTAGGACTTATTGACAAGGTTAGTTCAGTTATTTAACCCTTAATCAGGATGGATCTTAATCCTATTACTAGAGTCCTTTAAAAATGGAATGAATACACAGAGAAAGAGAAAGCCATAGAAGCAAGAAGCTGCAATCAGAGAAACCAAGAAGAAAAGAGAGAGACCAGCAGTTGCCTCCATGTGCCTTGCCATGTGGCGGAGGAGCCAAGGATCACTAGTAGCTGGTATTCAGGAAGAAAGTATAACCTTGATGATGCCTTGATTTGGACATTTTCCCAGCCTCAAAACCATGAGAAAATAAATTCCCATTGTTTAACCCAACCCATTTCATGGCATTTTCTTTGGGTAGCCCCAGAATCTAAAACATATTTTGGAACTAGATGAGTAGGGTGCTGTTATTGCAATACCAAAAAATGTGAAAACAGCTTTGGAATTGGTTAAAGGGTAAAGGCTAGAAAAATTGTTACATGCTTGATAGATAAAGCTTAGATTGCTTAGACTGTTGGTAGAAATATGAATGCTAAACATGCTTCTAGTGAAATCTTAGAAGAAAATGATTGTGTTATTGAAAACTGCAGGAAAGGCGATCCTTGTTTTAAAGTAGCAGAGAACTTGGCAAAATTGAGTTCTGATGTCAGATGGAAAGTAAAACTTGACTGTAATGAACTTGGTTATTTAGCTGAAGAGACTTCCAAGCTAAGTGTGATAAGTGCAACCTGATTTGTCCCTGCAGCTTATAGTACAGTGCAAGAGGAAGGGGATAAGCTGAGAGCTGAAATCCTGGGCATAATTAAACCAAAATTGTCCCACATGAGAATTTAACTGAATATGGAGTCAGTCAACAATTTCCATGGAAGTCAGGATTGTGAATTCAGTTATCCAGGAAGAATCGTAAAAAGTTTTTATCTGATGATGGACTCATGTGTACTACATGCAAGGCCAATGAGTTTTTTTTGCATAATTTGTATGAATGGAGCCACTGCAAGCCTGGACTAAAAGGGACAGAGAAGGGGAAAATTGGAAGAAAAATTCTTCAAGGGCAGAACCAGTGAACTTTAGGTCTGGACCAAAGAGCTCTCCTTGGGCCAAGAGAGCAGGCCCACCCATGTGTGTGGAAGGAGTGTGTCTACCCTGCAATTGGAGATAGTAGGCCTTCTGCCCCATTGTTCAGGAAGAGTGCTGCCACCCCAAAGCTCTGAGAGGGTGAAGCCTGTGCCCTAGCATTTGCAGAGAGTTGGGCTGCCAACTGGGTGCTTGGAGGGGGTGGAGCCTTCAGCCCAGTGTTCAAGGAAAGCTCAGCTACTGGACAGGAACATGGAAGGGGTGGGGCTGACACTTCATCAGGCCTGGAGGATGAAGCATTGTTCCATAGATGACTCTCAGATATTTAAATCTAATGAAGTATGCCCTGCTAGCTTTCAGAATTATTTGGGACCCATGAATCGTGTTTTCCTTCCAACTTTTACCTATGGGAATGGAAATGTTTATCCTATACCTGCCCCCTCATTGTACATCAGAAGCAGATAACTTGTTCTCTAGGATTCACAGGTCCAGAAACAGAGAGGAACTGTACCCCAGAACAGACCACACTTATAATTGATTTTGATGAGGCTTTGTACTTAGCATTGTTTCTGAAGTGACTTAGCTTTTGGATATTGTGATGGAATAAATGCATTTTGCAAGTAGAAAGAACATGATTTTTAGGGCCCAAAGGGTGAAATGCAGTGGTTTGAAACTATATGTACCCCAGCAAAACATATTCTTAAATCTAATCCATTCCGGTGGTACAAACCCATTATAAGTAGGAACTTTCGATGAGGCTGCTTCAGTTCAGGTGTGACCCTCCTTAATTAGGATGGATCTTAATCTATGATCACAGTCCTTTGTAAATGGAATGAATTCAGATATGAGAAAAAGCCACAGAAGCAAGAAGCTGAAATAAATGAAACTCAGAAGAGAAAAGAAGGACCGACAGGTGCTTCCATGTGCTTTGCCATGTGAAAGATTAGCCAATGATTGTTGGCAGCCAGTCTTTGGAAAGAAAGCATCACCTTGATAATGGCTTGATTTGGACATTTTCCTGGCCTCCAACTGTAAGTTAATAAATTCTCATTGTTTAAGACAATCCATTATATGGTATTTGCTTAAGAAGCCGAGAAAACTAAAACACTGTGCTCTTGACATTTTTGTTAATAAAGCATGTATTACTTTTCAACCATGAAATCAAAAACTTTTTTTGTAAAATAAACTTAAGAAATTTTACAGTCACTGATTTTCAAACATGTAATTATTTCATAAAACAGAAATGCAGAATTTGGGGACTCTTCCTTGAACCTTATGTTTCAATAAAGAAAACTTCTACTTTTCTGCTATACTTGTTGGAAGCATCGTATCTCTCTTTTATTAGCCAATCAAGACTATCTTTAGGTCATCATAATCTCATCTTCTAAAACTAGATTATTTATGCTGAGGGCTTTTAAAACAATAAGTTAATTATAGACCATGATTTAGTGGTATATTTGCATATGGTGTTATTGACTGATGGTTTCTTTCTTTGAAATTTTAAACTGAAAAAATAATTTTAAAAATCCATGGTCTTTTTATTAATCATGAATGATCTCTGATTTTAAAAAGAATCTTATTTATACTTGTGGGATAAGCAAAATATATGTGGTTACTTAAATTTAAACATAATAATACAGACTTTTATGAAGGTTTCTTTCCTGAATTCCTAAATGGAATACACTCTGTTTAAAGATAATAAACAATTGCATGGATTTCCAAAATTCAATTCATTGCAAAAATTATTACTAAAAGATAGAATTGCTTTTATATTCTACCCTAGCAAAGGCAAATATTGTATTTTTTTTTTCATTGTTAGAATTACATTCATGGCAACTGATTTTTTGGTGGGTACAAGTGAGACAATCAGTGACTTCTTAGAGGTCAGAAAAAAATGTACACAGCCTGTTTATTAAGGAGTGTCAGTTCACCATGGTGTATAATTAATAGCTTCATTTACTATAAAACCTTTGAACTGTGCTTCGTATCCCCCCGTTTTGTTGGAGTAATGTTTTTGAGGGGATTCATTGACTGCTGGTCCTGGTCTTTCCCAAACCAACCCATGTCAGTGTGTGCAGCCACATAAAGTGAGAGGATAAATCTGGCTTAATGGCAGGGCATTAAAAAAAAGTTTTCAGGAGATCTAAATAATTGCAATCATGAGTCAACTGCTTAAACTAAATGTCACCTAATCCTAGGTTATATTAAATTTTGGTGTGTCTAAATTAATGCCTAAAATCAATACAAAAGGAGGCAATAAGCAAATTGAGATCTAGATAGAACAAGATGGTGATGAATCAACAAATGGTAAAATGAAGTATAAGTGTCAATTTGGGGAAAGAGATATCTTACAGGGTACCTAACAATTGCCTTCCAATCAAGAAGGTTAAAATGTGGAATTCCTCCAAAGGGCAGAACTAGGATCATTCTCCACAACTTAAATAAATAAGGTTGCTATCTCTCAAGTCATGGGTTTTCTCACTGGCAGTGCAGAATTAGAGCCTGGATGGCAGTGAATAATTGGTTTCTCAATTCATACTTAATTGAGATAGAGAGCCTGATTTGCCACTTCTGCCTTGATTTCCATGATCTCAATACAAAAGGGAAGAGTTTGGAAACAATCTAAGTATCTGGAGACTACTATGATGAAAACCATGTTAAAGTATTCAAGAGCCATGGAACTTTTTGATGACACCAACATGAAGCATAAATTCACACATTCCCCTTCAGAGAAAACAAAAAGAAGTTCCTATTAATACATTTCCTTCCTCAAACTTCATTCCCACAAAGTCTATAAAACACCAGTAAAATATTTTATAATACTCAAAAAGCTGAAGAACAATGTGTTCAGTTCCTGTGCCACTTTTACTTCTAATTGCTGATCATAGCAACCTGAACACTCTCTCTCTTTTTAAAATAGACTTAGAGTTTAGAAACACATGGCACAGAACACAAAGTCTCATTTTTTGGAATAATCAGTCATCAGAGTTTTCTTGAGAAAAAAATTAATGACACAAAGACACTCATACTCCTGAAAATGCCATTCAAGCAATAAGTCAAATTAGATAGTGGGGATGACATTCAAGACTAAAAACAAGTTTCAGTACCTTCAAAGGCTCAGAGAACTGCCTTCTTTTATTCTCTCATCAAAGCATCTTCACCTGAAATAAACTGGTGCTGTTTTTAGCACTAAGTAGTAAGAAGAGGTTAAAATAGAAAAGAAAAGGAAAAACAAACAAACAAAAAAACCAAGAGGTTAAAAAAGAAAGTTATGAGTATAAATATATTATTTTAGGTTTATCTTTTGGCATGAAGGTGAGTCAGATTTGGAAAAACTTGATCCAAATGCACTGCTAAAGAGACTAGTCAGTTTGTGACTTTTCTTGCCCGATTCTATTTCCTTCTGTTCTTCATTTTCTATATCCTTTAGGTTATGGTTATAATTCTCAAACAAGTGTCTTTATTTCTGAAAGATCAAGTAAGGTAAAAATGGGTTTCCTTTGTATTCTATTTTCATACACAAATATAGTTTCTGTACACTTCTCTATTCATACAAAATGAATAGTTTTTTCTATTTCATTGATAAATTGGCCCAAGCTATAAAACATCTCTTCCTTGATTTTCTCCAAATTATATAAATAGGGTGATAGAGTACCGATAAGACATTCAAATTGGCAGTTGTATTTTTCTGGTAATAATGTAAAAACTAAATTATGATATGAACATTTAGTTTGTTAGTAAATCTTTCAGCAAAGTCTCTCACCCAGTGCTCTTGGTGGCAAATAAAGCGAGCCTCAGTGGCTAAGAGGCTGGTAAGGAAGTTTATATTATATAATTACCAAAATTGATAACGTTTGAAACCCAAAATTGCTTAATTTTGTTACAAATATATATTTTCATTACTTCTACTGAAAAAAATACTTTTTTAAAAGGGTGAATGATTCTTCATTGAGTTTAAGAGTTGTATTATGCAGTCAAAACTTATATGGAGTAAGAAGTTCTAAACTGTGTGTAATATTCAAGTTTGATCAGCTATTTCTGGACTTAAATCTCACCTATGACCCATCTTAGCTTTGGGGTCATTGTTTAGAATCTATTTCTTCACAACTTACTTAAACAAAAAGCAAGGCTTTCAGCAGTCCTTTCCCATGACCACAAGCTTGATCCTTCCATGAATCACCTAAAAATATTCTGCTCATGAAATAATATATTTAGGACTGTCTTTCTGGTCAAAACCATTTATTCTTCCTTCTTTATGACTCAAAATCTATACCAATTCCTTTTCATTTTCTTTGTGCCTTTAGTGCATGGAGTCCCATCCTTTATTCAAATCTATTAGTGGTCCTCTGCTTTCACTTTCCTTCATATTAGACTGTTAAGCCTGTATTATGCTTCACTTGCTTCACTTGATATACTCTGCTGCCAGAAACCTCAACTTCCTTACTCATTGTCCTTTCCTACTAGAGACATACCAGAGAAGTTCCAGTCTCAGTTGAATCTAGTTTCCCTTGTTTTCTCTACCTACACTGGGGCTTTTCAAGAGATACCCCTTCTTGTATTTTATACCACTAAAATCTAAGGTTATCAACCTTCACTACACATTGAAAACTGCCAGATAATCATGACATGCTTCCTTAGTCAACTATCTCTCTCTCTTTGTTCTCCATCATGACAATTAAGAAGACTTTGCTCTTCCCCAAACTCTGCCCCTCATACCTTCCCCTTAATCTCAACAGATGTTGAAATTCATAGAAAAATAGAAATTATCATATTACACTCTTTCAACTTCCTGCCAAACCTGAAAATGTTCCTAAATTTGTATTTACTTTACCCCTTTTCACTGTGAGAGCTTATCTTCAGTGTTCTGAAACTATGGCCCAGACCTTAAAGCATAAATCATTAATTCTGGTTTAAATAAGTCATCTCTAAATTGTGATCATTAATCAAGAATGTGTGGAACAGATTGCAGAGCATGAGAAGTAATTGAGAACTTTCTCCACTAATTCAGGGAGATTCAGTGGGTTGCCAATCCCTGAAAAGCATGTTATTGATAGAGGTACAACAAGAATTAAGTCCACTGTCTTCCATATCATTATTATTCCCATTAGACCACGTGTCCTCACTAAACTCCAATGCTTTTACACAGGAGAAAAAATCTATACTAAGAGAAGTTTTAGACCCAGTGGGAATTGTTCGGAAAGATATTGGGTTACTAAAATAGGGTGAAAGATTCCAGTTCCTCCAAAGAATATCATGTAGATAATATGAAATAATGATCAGCATGACAGCATAAACAACAACTGAAAACTCCTCCCCAGAGAGTCAATGAAAAAAAAAAAAAAAAAGGCAATTCTGAACTGTTTGAAACTCCAGAGGAGGATACAGACTGGAGAAGGACCCTGCAGGTGCTGAATTGAAGAAAGAGAAGAAATATTAGATAGGAATCTTCCATCTCAGACCAGCTGGTCCTCTCTCCTCCTCCCACTCAGGCTCAATGAGGGAAAAGCATAGACTCAGCAGACTGGCACCTTCCCACCAGGGACACTGATTTTAAAATCTCTCACAGCAGTGAGACATACCCCAACTGTTTGAAGACCCAGGGGAAAGGGGAGGAAAATTCAAGGGCCAGGTCAGTGGGGAACAAGGAGACTGAGAAAACATGGACAGAGATTGAATTCCAAGCCCTGGGTCTGAAAACCCTTCCCATACCCTTAAAAGAAGCAGCAACCAGCAACCATTTCCTTGCCTTGGGGATGGCTGGAGTACTGGGTTGGCTGAGGGAGTACTCAGCCACAGGTGTAGCCCCACATCAAGCCAGATTTTGGCTGGCAAAGTAAGGACATAGGAATCCCACAGTTTCAGCTTACCTGGGTCAATGCAACTCATACTTGGAGGCAGAGCAAACTTTGAGGACAATTAAATTACCAAACAGCACCATCTGCTGTACACTCTGTAAAGTGCAAGGGAATAGAAACCCTTTTAAAAAATGCTTCACACCCTTCATTATGACCACAGGAGCTGATATACATGCCCTGCACAGAAACCCAGCCCAGTTTTGGCTGAGAAATATGGACAACCAAACTGTTGAAGCAGGGCTCTAAAACAAACCAAGGTCTTGCTGACCAGTGGAAAAGAGAGCATCATTGGAAGCCAGCAGATCTATATTATGACACACAGTGAACTTGCTGGGGTGCCCAGTGCCTACCTCTCATCCCTGTGGTGGGCCATGATGGGTGTCTGATTTTGGGGGAAGCCTGGGGAGGGGGGCAGAGCCAGTCAGACAACTGGCAAGTGAAAGAAACAAAGAAAAGATAGAGATCAAAAGCAACCAACAAGAAAAACCTAGAAAAAGTGAGAAAACAACCTCCAGAAGAACTAATCAAGGAAAACAGAGGCCTAGACAGCAAAAAATCACAAGCCACACCAGAAAACTTGAAGATATGGCTCAGTCAAAGGAGGAAACCAACACTTCAACTGAGCTTCAAGAGTTGAGACCACTAATTAAAGATATTCACACACATCTTCTAACTCAAATCAGTGAGTTGAAAGAAAATGTGACAAAAGAGATGAAGGATATAAAGAAGACACTGGGTGACCATAAGGAAGATCTTGAAAGCTTGAAAAAACAAATGGCAGAACTCATGGGAATGAAAGTCACAGTAGAAGAGATGAAAAGCACAGTGGAGACATAAAACAGCAGATTTGGAGAGGCAGAAGAAAGGATTACTGAACTAGAGGACAGGACATCTGAAATCCTACACACAAAAGAATAGATAGGGAAAAGAATGGAAAAATATGGGCAGGGGCTCAGGGAACTGAATGACAACATGAAGCTCATGAATATACATATTATAGGCGTTCCTGAGGAGATGAGAAGGGAAAAGGGACAGAAAGAAATAAGAAGAAATAATCAATGAAAATTTCCCAATAATTGTGAATGACATAATATTACAAGTCCAAGAAGTGCAGCATACTCAAAACAGAATTGATCCAAATAGACCTACTCCAAGGCACTTACTAATCAGATTGTTATATGTCAAAGACAAAGAGAGAATTCTGAAAGCAGCAAGAGAAAACTGATCCATCACATGCAAAGAAAACTTGATAAGACTAAGTGTGGATTTCTCAGTAGAAACCATGGAAGCAACATGGCAGTGGTAAGATGCATTCAAAATACTGAAAGAGAAAAGCTGCCTACCAAGAATCCTATATCCAGCAAAATTGTCCTTCAAAAATGAGAGGGAGTTTTAAATATTTACAGATAAACAGTCACTGAGAAAGGCTATGAACAGGAGACCTCCTCTACAAGAAATAACAAAGGGAATGCTACAGACATATAGGAAAAGATGGAGAGAGAGGCTTGGAGATGGGTGTAGAAAGAACATACCAGGAGATAGAAAGAGGGTAAAGATTGGGCATCTGATGCTGAAGGAGTACAGAATGTTCAACAGGATTGATTGTATACATCCAGAAAGGGATAGCACAATATTGTATGATGGTAGCACAATGTTGTAAGTACACTGAACAAAAATGACTGTGATTATGGTTGAAAGAGGAAGGTTAGGGTCATGTAGCACAGCAGAAGGGAAGATAGAAGGTAAAGACTGGGATGGTAGAACTTAGTGAAACCTAGAGTGGTCAATGATTGTGATTAAATATACAAACATAAGAATGTTTTTACATGAGGGTGAACAAATGAAAGTCAATTTTATAAGGTGTTAAAAATGGGGTGGTATTGGGGAAAAAATACAACCAATGCAAGCTAGAGCCTATAGTTAACAGTAACATTGTAATATGCTTCCATTAATTGTAACAAATGCAATATACCAAAGCTAAATGTCTATAAGAGGGAAATATAAGGAAGGGTATGGGTTTCTTACTGTTGGTGTTGTCTGACTTTTTCATTGTATTTTCTTTTAATTTTATTTTTTCTTTTGTTGCTTTTTAGATGTCATTTTTTTTTTCTTTTTATTTTTCCTTTTTTTTGCCTCTTCCTCTTTCTTTGTGGAAGAAATGGAATTGTCCTCATATAGATAGTGGTGGTGAATGCATATCTAAGACTAAGATAAATCAGACTAAAGAGTAAGGGGCATTATTGACAGTGTTTTAAAACTTCAAATTCTGTGTGAGACCAAAGGAAGAGATGTTTGGGAGGTGCAAAATCTATATTTTTTGTAGGACACTATGTAATTCAACTTGTATGGTCAGTTTATTCAAACAACATAATTACATGGAATGTTACTAGTGAGTGAAATCTGGTTGGTTTTTACAGGTTAGTGTGAAGTCCTAATACATCCCAGAGTAATTTTGGTAGGAAAAAAAAAAAATGTATTTGCAAAGCCCCCTTGAGGGACTGGGAGAAAATGCAGAAATATTAAATTTCCCCACTTGGGGAATTAATGAATAAGCATCAGGGGCTACCAATTTAGAAGGCTGAGCTCCCAATCTTGGGATTTACCCTTGTGAAATTTGTTACTGCAAAGGAAAGACTAAGCCTACTTAAAATTGTGCCTAAGAGTCACTCCCAGAGGGCCTCTTTTGTTCAAATGTGACCTCTCTCTCTAAGCCAACTCTGCAGGTAAACTCACTGCCCTCCCCCCTACATAGGACATGACTTATGGGGATGAGCTTGGCCCTGGCATCATGGGATTGAGAAAGCCTTCTTGAACGAAAAAGGGGGAAGAAAAATGAAACAAAATAAAGTTTCAGAGGCTGAGAGATCTCAAATAGAGTTGAGAGGTCATTCTGGAGGTTATTTGTATGCATTATACAGATATGCCTTTTTAGTTTTTAGTGTATTGGAATAGCTAGAAGGAAATGCCTGAAACTGTTGAACTGCAACCCAGTAGCCTTGATTCTTAAAGATGATTGTGTAACTATATAGCTTACACTGTGTGACCATGTGATTGTGAAACCTTGTGGCTACCACTCCCTTTGTCCAGTGTATGGACAGATGAGTAGAAAAATGATGACAAAAAGTAAATGAATAATAGGGAGGGATGGGAGATATGGGGTGTTTTTGTTGTTCTTTTTTACTTAAAACTTTATTCTTATTCTTTTTTGTGATAACAAAAACATTCAAAAATTGATTTTGGTGATGAATGAACAACTATATAATGGTACTATGAACAATTGATTGTACAGTGTGGATGATTGCATGGTTTGTGAACGTATCTCAACAAAATTGAATTATTAAAAAAAATCAGATAATGATCTTATTGAAACAAGGGCTGAATTCAGATTAACCTTGGAATAAGCAAATAACAGTCAAATCCATGTTTACAAGTAGAACCATGCTACCAATAGTCCTCTTTTCTTATTCTCATTTTTAATCTTTGTTAGTCTTTCTCCCTTGAACCTGAAAGCTAGGGTTATTTGTCTGGAATTAAAATATTGATATTCTTACCAAGTGATAATGCATAGGCTACCAAGAGAGATATGGAGAGGTAAAGTGGGTCTCCAGACGTCCACACATCCCTTTAATAAAAGGTTGTATTTCCTTTATATTGAAGATTTCTAAGGCTACTTAAAGAAAGGGCTATTTGGCTATCTTTGAGTGCTTATCTAAACACTCATTTTGTGCATGGAATTGATGTTTAAAGAGGTAACAATCTAGATAACACAGTTTCTTTTATATACTGGACTTTTAATTAAGATTTTTTTCAAAAGGGCTATGTTGTTGGTTTTTTTTTTTTTTTAAAAAGCTATTTATCAAAAGACTCTTTTCTACTGCATTCTGGTACTGCAGTTATAAGGATGACCAAACCTAGGTTATATAGTTGATTTATTAAGTGTCATCTTATGTGAAAATGGTAACAAGCAAAGAAAGCCAGCTACTACAATAAAGGAAAGAATTTTGGGCCTAGAGAAAAATGCCAAGAATGGTTGACTTGGTTCTGGAAGCTCCCAGTTACAAATTCCAACCAATTATTTCTACCCTTTGTTTCCTTAAGGTGGGTACCAAAACTCTTTACAATAAATTCTTCTTTCCTTAGGCTGGATTGAAGACACTAATTGATTGTTTCTCAAAACCAATTACTAACTAAAGCTATGTGCAATCTTTATGTTGAGGGGACTTAAATTATTGCCAGAGGTTGGCTACAAGGGAACATTCTGGAGCCAAAGACAAAAAAGAAATAGAATCAATTACATTGTGCACTTTAAAATAAAAATGTTCAAGCTAAGCACAACCATTTTTTAGTAGTTATAAGAGAGATGCATATCTCCTCAGTCTCCATAGAACAAGCTTTGTGTAATATGGTGAACATATCTTCAGAAAAATCCTTATAATGAACACAACAGTGAATTTTACAGAATTATGTTTATCAAATTTCTTAATAGAGATCAATTGCATAACACCAATGGCCAAAGTCATAAAGCAAGTTCAGTGTGGGTGATCCAGGTAGACAGCCTTGAGGTAGTTAATAATGATGAGATGAGGAACCAGTTCACCTAATTCTTAATTCAACACTTTTTTCCCTTACATCATCCATGAGTGGAAAGTATTGGCATATATATGTGTATGTGTATGAGAGAAAGAGAGGGAAGAGAGTGAGGTTAACTGCCAAATGAGGCTTTAGAGTGATTTCACATATCAGTAATAACTTTCCAGACCACTGAAATAAATTACATACACCACAAGAACCCACACACATTGCTAACTGTGCCTCATATTGTGGAGGGAGAGTCAGTCTTTCTGCAAGATCTCAAATGCATTGAAAAATGGAAGTGCTATATTTAGGAATATGGAAATCTTCAGAAGAACTTTGAAAGCTAGTATATGATTTCCCCTGAGTTCTTGATTATTTTCTGCTTTTTTATGTTCAGAGAACAACAGTGAGTGCATAAGCTACACATTCCAAGTTAGGGAGACTCCTATTCAGAAAAGGCTTTTAGTTTAATTTATATAATGTTTCCACTTTGTGAATGAAGTATCACAGTGCTAATTTAAAACAATAATGGTAGCACTAGCAAACTAGAACACCCACCTTGAATAGATGGTGTAACAGCTCCATGGAAATAATTTAATCAAAAAATCTCACCCACAATAAGTCTGCATCCACAAGATTGGATTAACCAAACATGGAAGTCTGAAGAATATGGTGGCATAGAGAGGAGTGGAAGCTAGTTAGTCCCCCTGGAACAACTAATAAACAACCAGGAACAACTAATAAATAATCTGCAATAACTACTGGGGGACAAAAATGACTGTCCACACATCATACACCAACCTGGATTGGGAGGAATGCCTGAGATTACAGCATAAAATCTGTAAGTAAATCTGCAGACCCGACCCAAGAGCCTCTCCCCCATGGCAGCCCAAACTGCAAAGCCTCACCATGCTAGAGAGCAGCACTCTCTGAACAAGCAAATGTTCCTCTGCCCTGCCCTAACTGAGGTTTTAATTAACAAATGTTGACTACTCAGTACAAGCTACAAATCCCCAACAAGCAAGCAGAGGCTTTTGGTGACAACTGACCTTCTAGAGTGAGAGGACCTCTCTAGGAGGGAGGGGGAGGCCAGAGGACCAGGTTCCATCTCTGGCCGAAGGATGAAACTGAGGGTGGCCATGGACCAGCCCTGAAGAGGGGCAGAAAGTCCTATTTTTGGCTCAATGGAGAAAGCCTCAGCCATTTTCAGTTCCCAGTGCACTGACCCACACAGGGTGGAGATAGGAAAGTCAGAGAGACTATTCAAATGCAAATGATATCTCCCCAGGGGTTGTATCTTCCCTAAGAGGAAAAAGAAGGTGCCAAGCTCTACTACCCACCTTCCATTCAGAACCAGATCCCAGAGCCTGGAGGAAAACAGCCACAGGCCACACCTCCTTACACCAGTCTGCAGTGACAGGCTGACTGGTGCCACCTGCTGGGCAGAAAAGCACAGTGGTTTGAGGCCTCAAAGGGTGTATAAATCTTCAAAGACACACCCTCAGAGAGACCTGATACTATTTCCTCCTTCTGAAACCTGAGCCTGTTCTGGTCTGGAAAATCTGATTGGGGTAACCAAGGAAACCAGATGCCTAGACAACAGAAAACTACAACCTACACTAAGAAAAATGAAGTTATGGCCCAGCCAAAGGAACAAACTTATACTTCAACTGAGATAGAGGAATGGAACAGCTAATGCTAAATCCATTCAAAAAGTTTAGGGAAGATATGGCAAAAGACATGAAGCATATAATGAAAACACTGGGCATACATATGGTAGAAATTGAAAGTTCAAAAAAACAACTGGCAGAATCTATGGAAATGAAAGGCACAGCACAGGAGATGAAAGACACAATGGAGACATACAACAGCAGATCTCAAGAGGCAGAAGAAAAATCTCAGGAATGGAGAATAAGACACCTGAAAGCCTACACACAAAACAACAGATAGAGAAAAGAATGGAAAAATATGAGCAACATCTCTGGGAATTGAATGACAACATGAAATACAGGAACGTACATGCCATGGGTGTCTCAGAAGAAGAAGAGAAGGGAAAAGAGGCAGAAGCAATAATAAGTGAAATAATCAAGGAAAATTTCCTACCTCTTATGAAAGACATAAAGTTACAGACTTCAGAAGTGCAGCGTACCACAAACAGAAAACATCTGAATAAGTCTATACCAAGACACTTAATAATCAGATTATCAAATGCCAAAGATAAAGAGAGAATCCTGAAAGCAGCAGGAGAAAAGCGATCCACCACATACAAAGGAAGCTTGATAAGACAATGTGCAGATTTCTCAATAGTAACCATGGAGGCAAGAAAGAAGTGGCGTGATATATTTAAGATACTGAAAGAGAGAAACCACCAGTCAAGAATCCTATATCTGGCAAAACTGTCCTTCAAATATGAGGGAGAGCTTAAAATATTCTCTGTCAAATAGACAATGACAGTTTGTGAAAAGATACCTGTGCTACAGGAAATACTAAAGGGAGCACTACAGACAGATAGGAAAAGACAGGAGTGAGAGGTTTGGAATACAATTTGGGGAGATAGTAACACAGTAATGTAAGTACACTGAACAAAGATGACTGTGAGTAAGTTGAAAGGGGAAGATTAGGAGCATGTGGGACACCAGAAGGAGAGAGGAAAGATAAAGACTGGGACTACGTAACTCAGTGAAACCTATAGTGCTCAACAATTGTGATAAAAGGTACAAATATGTTTTTTCATGAGGGAGAACAAAAGAATGTCAACATTGCAAGGTGTTAAAAATAGGGTGGGATTGGGGAAAGGATAAAATCAATGCAAACTAGACACTATAATTAACAGAAACATTGTATTATGCTTTCTTTAATGTAACAAAGGAAATATACCAAACCTAAATGCTTATGGGGGGCATAGGAGAGGGGTATGGAACTCTTGGCCTTGGTGATGTTGTCTGACTCTTTATTCTACTTTGGTTTAATGCTATCTTTCCTTTTGTTGCTTCCTAGCTGTCAAGTTCTTTTTTCTCTCTTTCTTTCTTTTTTTTCTTTTTAACTCTACCTTCTTTGACTCTTCCTCCTTCTTCTTGGAAGAAATGGAGATGTCCTTATATAGATAGTGGTGATGGTGGTGAATACATAAATACATGACTATACAGGGAACCATTGATGCAATGTATGGTGGGTGAACAAAACCATCTTTAAAAAAATGGGTCAATGAAGTAAACTTGAGGCACTATATTGAGTGAAATAAGACAGACACATAAGGACAAATATTGCATGGTCTCACTGATATGAACTAATTATAATATCTAAACTCATAGACATGAAATATAAGTTACCAGAATATAGAACAGGGCTAAAGAATGAGGAGCAGTTTCTTATCATGAGCAGAATGTTCAACTAGGGTGAACTTAAACTTTTGGAAGTAGACAAAGGTGATGGTAGCATGTTGTGAGAATGACTAACAGTGCTGAATGGTCTGTGAATGTGGTGGAAAGGGTAAGCTCAGAGTCACGTATGTCACCAGAGGGAAAGTTGGAGGTTATAAGATGGGAATGTATAAAACAGTGAATCTTGTGGTAGATAATGTTCATGATTAACTGTACAAATATGTGAGAATTAGATTAAGTTTAGCTTTCACACAGGGTGAAAGCAGCTCAGGGGAATGGCAGAGGGTCAAGAAGCCAAGCTATAATCGGTGGCTGGTCCTCCTGTTTATCCACCCACTGTCCTTGCAAGGTGGAGACTGGGGGGGGGGGGTAGAGTTTCCTAAAATAGCTTCATAAGTTGTTACCAAACTAGCTCAGACTGGCTCTGCAGTTAAAGAACCAAGGAAAGAGGGGTGGAGACTTGTTTAAAATGTTTCAAGTTTGCACAGGAAACTTTTTTCAAATGTTTCTAATTTAGGCAGCCTGCATGTTTCAAATTTGTCTGGGCTAGTTAGGCTTATGGAATGGAATGTAACCTCTGAAATATCCAGCCACTGGAGAAACAGGGGTGAGACTTGCCAGTTAGGTGTAGGGAATCAATTCTGCTGGGTCTATTGTTCTGGGCGCCAACCCCCTAAATTTTGGTTGGGTGCCCGTTCTTGCAAAATCATGAATAAATTCTTTTCTTCTCCACAATTGGGTGAGCATTTATTCCTTTTTAGGAATAGTGCTTGTTTCTCACAATTCTTGGGGGCTCGTCCGAGATCCGAAACATCAAGGAGGACCCCTGGGATGAAAGAA
This sequence comes from Choloepus didactylus, assembly GCF_015220235.1. Taxonomy (NCBI): domain Eukaryota; kingdom Metazoa; phylum Chordata; class Mammalia; order Pilosa; family Megalonychidae; genus Choloepus; species Choloepus didactylus. The sequence continues at coordinate 40,015,791 of NC_051326.1, forward strand.
GGGAAGGCATGCCACGCCGTTTGAGCGGTCTCAGACTCCATCATTGGGGGCCCACCTCTGACTGCTGGTGAGATGCATGATCAGATGCTTAAGACAAGAAAGGGGGAAGGAAAATGTGACTCTCAGCAACCAGGTAACTCTGTGCACAGATCAAGGTAAGAAAAAAGTACTATCAAGTATTACCTTGGTGGTGGGGACATTCTGATGAATCTGAGGCTATTCCTAAGGGAAAGACACCCAGACAAGACTCAGAATGGGGAATAGAGTCAGTCGGCTGGCCGGGCATAAGAAGGGAAGGGGTACCTGTAGGGTCCCACAGGAAAATTCCTCTGGATAGTCTGTACAGGAGGATGTTGAAACATTGGGCCAAAAGTGATTGGACCAAGGGAAAGTATAAAAGGAAAATGATTAAATATTGTTGTTATGTTTGGACAAGAGAAAGCATTTTGCTGCCCGATGTATTCTAACCAAAATACAGGGCAGATGAGGAATGGCGCTGTGCTGACCTCATGCATTATGTTAATAAAAAGAAACCTTTTTCCAAGGAGGAATCTGACTATGCCATGTGCTGGCCGCAGGGAAAAGAGACCAGTTTTTATCCCATGAAAGTTAAGAACCCAGATTCAGAGACTGAATCTTTAGAAACTAAAACCTGGGATCCTTTGTTAAGCATTCACCCACCTTATGTTTCCCCTCCCCCAGTGGGGCAGGAACAGTTGAACCTTAAAGATTCAATGAAACCAGGCCACACCCCCGGGCAATTAGAGGGGCAATTGGAGAGCCAATTGGTGGCTACTGCTCCACTGGTTACACCCCACCAACAGTGAAGAAAAGAATTGGAACAATGTAAGAAAAATATCCAGAGGTTTCCGTTTCTGGAGGCTTCTGAGGAGAGGAGGGTGAGAATATATAAACCCGCTGAGTCTCTGTACCCTCTCAGAGAAGCACCTATTGGATCAGGAGAAATTGGTTGTGTAAATGTCCCATTGATGAGTACAGAAGTAAGGAACTTGAAGAGGGAAATGAAATCATTAATGGAAGATGCAGAGAGGCTAGCCAAACAATTAGATGAATTCTTAGGCACAGTTTATATACCTGGTCAGAACTTATATCCATACTGAATATCCTCTACAGGAGAAGAGGGGGGAATGGTGAGGAGGGTGGCTATGAGACAATGGGAGAGGCAGCACCCACCTGGACAAGGGGTGATGGCAGCAGAGCAAAAATTCTCCAACGTAGACCCCAGTTGGGATAATAAAGATCAGGGGGCTAGAACACACATACTGGGAATAAAATTGGCTGTACCCAAATCCCAGAACCTAAGTAAGGCCTTTGATGTAAATCAGGAAAAAGATAAGACCCCCTTAGCCTACCTGCAAGGGTTGAGGGACCAGGTGAGGAAATACTCAGGAATGGACCCTGATGATCCTATGGGCCAGGGAATGCTAAAGTTCAGCTATGTAAAGGGATCTTGGCCTGATATTCCAAAAAAGATCCAGAAAATGGATGGATGGATGGATAAGCCATTGGAGGAGTTATTGAGAGAGTTTCAGAAAGTGTTTGGTGAGAAAGAGGAGGAAAAGCAGAAGAAGAGAGTCAAGGTCATGATGAGCATGGTTGACCTCAAGGTCAAGGAGAGATTAGGGACAAAGCAGGGAGGGGACAGACAGGGGCAAGATAGATAAGCAGTTGGGGCCAGTTAGAAAGAAAGAGGGGGTGATTGGTCCAGAGGGAATTCAGGCCATGATTGGCTTGCCTCTTCTCCGGACAAAAAGGAAACTAAGGAAATTTCTGGATTTGGTGAGGTGTCATATATGTTCAGATTTAAGAATTCTGTGACATGGGGTTTGTGTGATTCTCTATCCATATACTTAAGTGATACAGGGCTGGACAGGTATTGGTGGATACATTTGCATATTTTAGTGTATGCATTCTAGGAGTTGAAGATTCGTGTATCTAATGGAAGTTTGGGTTGTGTGCTTACACAGGGATGTGGGATAATTGTATTTGTATGTAATAAAAGCATGTGATATGATTATGTAGGCATCTTTAAAGCTGTGGGAGTTTGTCAGTGTATGGTTTGGGACTTGGCAGAGATTTCCTGTGTACTCTACTATGGTAAACTGGAGATATTTCTTTGTGTCTTTGTAGCATATACTAGTTTGTGTGTACTCTAAAACTGGGCCATTGTGTGCAGGTTCACAATAGTGTGGAGAATGAGACAGCTCTTTACTTGAAAGTGTGAAAGAAACTGGCTGTACATGCTTGTAAATGGGCATAATGTGTGGTTTTATATGGTTGTGGGTGTATATACAAATTTTCCTGTGTGCAGCATTTTCCCTTAGGTAGAAGTGATTTGAGTATGTTTAAGTTGTATGTGTCTGTCTATTCCAAATATATAAGGGTTTGTGTGTTCTTGTGATTCATAGTATGGTTTTGCTGATATATTTTGGGCAAAAGCAAAAGGTTCATAATCAGAGGGCAAGTGGATTGTATGCACATGTTTCTGTAAAAGGGGTTGAGGCTCACTGAAACTGCATCGAACAAACTTGGGACAGTGAGTGGTGCATATCTCTTCCCAGCTCTGCATTTGGTGATGCCAGGCTGCTAGCTTGAAATTGGCTCTGGTTGGAATAGAAGCACCACTTATATTGTCAAATGCCACACACCGAGGCTTGTCCTCCTCCCCCTGAAGAGTGGGTCATTACTCATCTGACAGCAAACCTTGTGTGTGTGTTCAAGGTGTACATATATGTGAATCAACTATATTCAGGCATCACTGAACTGGGTGTATTGATTTTCAGTGGGTGTTTGGGAATGGTGAGCCTTTTTGTTCATTAATCCTGGGTTATTCTGCATTATTGTTATCCTTTACTCTAATTGCTCCATTTCTTTTACCAGTAAATAGTCTTAAATGTTGGTAAATTCTTGCTGTGCTTCTCTTGCTGTGCTTCATGTAAATGAGTTCAGGGGTGTCTGTACCTGAGAGAGGTGTTAGTAGTTTTACACCAGGAGAGTCATTGGGGAGTACAGACCGTGTGTGATCTGGTACTTGGATGTGTAGGGCCTTTGTACTGTAGCTAAACAAATATGTAAATTATGCATAATTTGCCAAAGGGTTAATAAGAAATTCCCAAAGAAATAGGTACACAGGGGAAGGGAACCAGGCCTCAGGCCATTTCAGAGTATTCAGGTTGATTACACTGAGATGCCCCCAGTGGGGCAGCTAAAACTAGAGATCTCCTTTCCCTTGATTCAAAGGACCTCTTTCTTAAAAATTATTTACTGGCTTTTTCTCCTACTCTGTCATCCCTCAGGCATCCTGGTTTGCTGTTCCAGACTCCACCCCTTGAATGTGCTGTTCATCAACCCCAACTTGGCAGCTGGGTCCTGATCAAGTCATGGAAGGGGCCCAGACTTCAAACAGCCTGAGAGGGACCTTATCAAGTTTTGTTAACAACTGAAACAGCAGCCTGGACGGCAGAGAAAGGCCGGACTCACTACACCCGAGTAAAGAGACCAGTGTGTAAACCGGACAATAAGTACCCAGCAACTCCGCCCAAATCTTGGAAAATAACTCCAACCTCAGATCCCTTAAGGGTCACTCTAAAAAGACAATAGCTGAGAAGGAATATCAGAAAAAGTGTGTGGGGGGTCAAACCCTGTGTCTCCACACCGCTTGGTCAGGTGCTTTAGAAAACTGAAGAATGGGCAGCTTAAAATTCAGACTAGGAATGGGGATAATTATGCTAGCCATAATGTTCCCAGTTCAGAATGCAACGAGTCCTGTCAAACTAATAATAAATATAACCGAGGGCTTAGAGTTTCAAATAGTGCAGTTTGACACATGTCAGGTAGTGGACTGTGAGAATCTGAAGTACCAGTGGTGGCTGAGTGGGAAGGATAAATATCTATGCCAGGAGCCAGTAAGGAATGTTTTCAGCTGAATAGCTGAATCCCCCCCTTACCTCTCTTGGGCTGATATATGGTGGACTACCCAATCCAAGGGATGGACTGTAGATAGGAGTTGGATCCGCCCAATCCACTGGAAATTAAAGGATAAAATACGAGCACTTTCCCCTCTATTAAACTTGTCATTAACAACGTTCTCTCCAGTTAGCCCTTCAGGAATACTTAAGGGGGCAAGGTAATTAGAATAATCAAAGCAGAAAAATTAAAGCAAACCACAGAAATAGAAACAGGATACAGGGATGCAAATGCCTGGGTAGAATGGGTTAAATATACAGTCCAGAGCCTAGACAAAAGTAACTGCTATGCTTGTGCAACAGTCTGACCCACTGCTCAGATTGTGCCCTTCCGCCTTGGTGTGGAAAAGCATGAGAAGGAGTTCAAATGTGTGGTGCTCCTTTTCCAGAATACTACTCCTGGTGAAAATTGTAGTCTGTTGTCCTCCCTTTTTCCTCCAATCAGGAGAGAAAACACCAAGGCCAGTCTAGCTTCTCACCTTGGACCAGGAAACCACTCTACCTGTCTCTCTGGATGGAGTGAGGGGCTCCAGGATCTCAGGACCATGGCCTCGTGTACCCAAATATGGGATGTGACTGAGGATAGTACTGGCAGTTTCTCCAGTTTAACCACACCCTGAGCAGACCTTTGGTGGTACTGTGAAAAGGGCATCCTCCAACCAGTATTACCTAAAAAAACAGAAGGGGACCTGTGCTCTGGTTCATTTGGCCATCCCATTTACCCTGGCATTTCAGAAAGACGAGGAAGTGAAAATGCGAGAGAAAAGGGAGGAAAAAAGCTTACCTGGTCCTTTCAATGACCGAATCTATTTAGACAGTATAGGAGTTCCACAGAGAATCCCAAATAAGTTTAAGGCTAAAAATCAGGTAGCTGCAGGATTTGGGTCATTTTCTTCTGGTGGGTCATGATTAATAAGAATGTAGATTGGATTAATTACATATATTATAACCAACAAAAATTTATCAATTACACCAAGGATACAGTTAAGGGCATCACAAAGCAGCAAAATGCTACTAGCCAAATGGCATGGGAAAATAGAATAGACTTAGACATGATGCTCGCTAAAAAAGGAGGCGTTTATGTAATGATTGGCGGTAGTTGTACATTTATCCCAAATAATACAGCACCTGATGGAAGCATCACCAAAGCTTTGCAAGGTCTAACAGAGAACTCAGGTATTAATTAACCCCCATACTGGGTGGTTAGAAAGCTGGTTTGGAAAGTGGAAAGGGGTGACGTTGTCTGTCTTAACCTCTCTTATCATTGTAGCTGAAGTACTCAAAACAGTCAGGTGCTACATCATCTCATGAGTATGAGGATTGACTCAAAGATTTATTGAGATGGCCCTAAACAAACATAAGCCAGTTCAATACACACAAAACAGTTTGTATCCCCTCAAGGAGGAGGATCTTTATGATGAGGAATGTGAGAAAGCTTTTCGGAGGTTTGAGAGACTGAAATGTGAAAGCTAAAAAGAGTATAAAAGAAAAAGGGGGGGTTGTGAGGATTAGATTAAGTTTACCTTTCACACAGGGTGAGGGCAGCTCAGGGGAATGGCAGAGGGTCAAGAAGCCAAGGTATAATTGGTGGCTAGTCCTCCTGTTTGTCTGCCCACTGTCCTTGCAAGGTGGAGACTGGAGGTTGGGTGGGGGGGGGTAGAAATTCCTAAAATAGCTTCATAAGTTGTTACCAAACTACCTCAGACTGACTCTGCAGTTAAAGAACAAAAGAAAGAGGGGTGGAGACTTGTTTAAAATGTTTCAAGTTTGCACAGGAAACTTTTTTCAAATGTTTCTAATATAGGCAGGCTGCATGTTTCAAATTTGTCTGGGCTAGTTAGGCTTGTGGAATAGAATGTAACCTCTGAAATATCCAGCCACTAGAGAAACAGGGGAGGGACTTGTGAGTTAGGTGTAGGGAATAAATTCTGCTGGGTCTATTGTTCTGGGTGCCAACCCCCTAAATTTTGGTTGGGTGCCCATTCTTGCAAGATCATGAATAAATTCTTTTCTTCTCCACAATTGGGTGAGCATTTATTCCTTTTTAGGAAAAGTGCTTGTTTCTCACAAATATTAGAAATCTCTCTCATGAACTAGAGCAAATGTATGACACTGTAACTAGAAGCTAATAATAGAGGGGCATATAAGAAAAATATATACCTATTGCAAACTATATGTTACAGTTGGTAGTATTTTAACATTGTTCCATCAGCAGTAGCAAATGTACTATACCAACACTATGAATCCATAATGGGGGGAAGAGTGGTTAGGGGTATGGGAAGATCTGGGTTTCCTTTTTTTGTCTTTATTTCTTTTCTGGGGTAATGAAAATGTCCTAAAAATTGAAAAAAAAAAATAATTGTGTTGAAGGATGCATAGCTTTTTGATGGTTCTATGGGCAATTGATTGTACACTTTGAATCTTTGGATAGTGGTATGTTTTGTGAACAATCTCAAAAAAAGAAAACATGGCTTTTGTGGAGGACATGATATATTCAAAGCAGCACGCTGCCCCATACCATTTTCTGGTAATCCAATGAAAATTCTACCCTCTTGAAACCTATACTGACTTCCTAAGTCACCATTTTTAATTCTCTGTTTTTCTTTATTTTAATTTCTAGGCAATAATGTTCTTTGCTCTAATGTCTGTACCTTCTCTTAAAAAACTATAAAAAATTATCTTAATTTTTGATGGATTAGTCTATATATCTCCCAGTTTGCCATGAGCCAATCTTGATCATGTTCTGTGTAAGGACCTGGAAAATTTCAAGATGGTTTATTTTATCTTTAGATAAACTTGGAGATTTAGAAAGATCTCCTTAATATTGAATTTAAATAGCTCCCTGTGATGTCCACTTATTGATCCTAGCTATATGCCTTTCTACACTGTAAACCAGTATAATGAAGTATACAGGTAAGGAATTTCACATATTTGCTGTAAAGACACAATTCACCTTTGAGTTTATGTTTTATGCTTTTACTGTCTGCTATATATTTTTGAGTATTCATGTAACAAATATTTATTGAACACCTACTCTGTGTCCATACTGCTGTACATAAAGTAAACAAATATAATGGTGGAAAAAATAATGAAGTCCTTCCTTTCGCTGATCTTTTAATCTGGGACAAGGAGCAAACATTAAGCTGATAAGTACACACAAAAAAATTAAAATTATAGTGAATTATGAAAGAGGTCAGAGATATGAGACAGTAAATTTGGGAGGCCTAAATTAGTCTAGAAAATCCTAGAATACTTGGTCCCTTCTCCAGCCAACTCTTATTCCAGTTTCTTTCAATTCAAAAACTAGGAGATGCTGCTTCTTACCTCATTCACCTCTCAACACAACCCCATATCTTCATTGATCTAATATGTCTATATCTCTGTAACCATGACGTTCCTAGAATGCAGCACAATGTATCATCCTATGATTCTTATTATATATATTATTTTAAAATTTTACATTAGAATTATCTATATGTGACTAAATGTGTTCTCCTAAAATAAGTCAAGCATACAATTCATGTTTTGAAGAGCAGTTAATATATTATGCAAAAATAAGAAGGTAAACATATCAGTCAAAATCATAGCAAAGGTAAAAGAATCAGAGCCAAAATTCGGATTCCTATCTGTAGCTTTCATGTATGTATTTGTCAATATATTGCCTACTTATGACATGTGTCTTGATGTATGTATAAGAGTTAATTTTATTTACCAAATTTATGCCTTAAAATTGTTTATTTTTTTGAATTTATCATGGAAACATATTTCTTTATGCAATTCATGGATCTAGTGTTTTGGCATCAAGCAGTTTATCCTCTTACCATCTGTTGATCTTATTGTCAAGACCCAGAAATATTTCTTCCCAAGGGTAGTACCTATACTGTCACTTTTCCCCAGTGCACTTTCTTAATCCTTTCTAAGAGCTGTTTATTTGTAACCAGATATAACCATCTTACATTTGTCACAGCTCACTGCTGCAGCCTGGTAACAGCACTCTGTGTTCTAATTTGCCTGCAGCTGTAAAAAATCAAGTAGAGACCTGTAGGAGTGAAGGGATGAGTAGTTCGTGCCAACACTCTTATGCTTCAGGATGGGTGAAAAACAATGCCTTCTTGCCCTCAGTTCATTGGCAAGAATGCTTAATTTTTTGATGCATGTTTTTGGTGGATAGGGGGAGGTCCTCCAGAAAGTATGAATTTCTATTAACTCATCAACTGTCGGTTTCTAAAGTTATACATTGAGAGAGCAAACACTTAATATAAAGTATTTAAGGCTATGTCTCTAATACTGAAAATGTCATCTTTGGAAGGCTTTTTCCCCCCTTTAGATGTCTTTTATGACAGCAAGCTTAACTGTCATTACTTCTTGTCTAATTCCACAGAGTTTTGCATTTTATAAATGAACACTGTATAAGACCTGCTTCAGAGGCAACCAGTTTTACAAACTTCAGTTGAGATTAATAATTTAAGTTACTACTAATATGAATAATCCTAATCCAGTATTTGGGCAATACCACAACATACATAGTTTGTTGGATGATTTATTCCAAAAGCATCTAAAATTCTTTTAAAAATGGAATAATGGAATTTGAATATCTCTATCTTAAAAAAAGTTGTATTCAATGGTTGTGGTTTTGTATTTGATGTTTAGCCGATAATATATTATATAAACATGATCTCATGTTATACCTGCATAGACAAAAATATATATGTATATTAGAAGAAGAATGAAAAAAGTTAAATTTCCACAAAAGAATTTAATGGTAGGTAGCACATTTTGTCCTTTGCAATTCATTTTCAACTTGTTGTTCATCAACATGTGAATAGTGATCATTTATTTTAAAATTAGAATTCAAACTAATGTATCTCTTTATTTTTTTGACCATAGTATTTATGTAACATAGAATTAAAAGAACCAAAAATCTCTCCAGAGGTTTGTTTTTCACAAGAATTTTAATGAGTTGAATTCTTCATAAATGTTATTTAGGAAACACTGTAAAATGTGTCTTTTTATCTGTATTTTTAAAAGCTACATTTAACAAAAAATTAGGCTTTATGTTTTAGAACAGTTTTAGGTTTACAGAAAAATTGCACAGAAAGTACACAAGATCTGATATACTCCCTTTCCCTCTACATACAGTTTCTCCTATTTTTAACATCTTACATTAATATCATTTATTTGTTAACAATTGAAATCAATATTGATATGTTAACTCAGTCCACAGTTTATATTGGGTTCATTTGCCTATCGAAGGGCATCTTGGTTGCTTCCAATTTTGGCAATTATGAATAAAACCACTATAAAAATTTGCATACTTTTTTTTGTGTGTGTGGAGATAAATTTTTACTTGTTTTGGGTAAATACCCAAGAGCACGATTTTTGGAACATATGCTAAGCTATGTTCAGCTTTGGAAAAGATGCCAAATTGTCTTCTGGTGAGGCTATACCATTTTGCTTTCCAAGCTGAAATGAATGAAAGTTCATGTTGTTCTACATCCTTGCCAGCATTTAGTGTTGTCAGTGTTTTGGATTTTAGACATTCTAATAGGTATGTAGAGGCATCTTGTTGTTTTGTTGTTTTAATTTGCAGTTCTTTAATGACATATGGTTGTTGATCATTTTATATATTTTTAATTGCTATCTGTATATTTTCTTTGGTGAGATGTCTGCACAGATCTTTCAACCATTTGGTAACTGGGTTGATTATTTTTTTATTGTTGAATTTTAAGACTTCTTTGCATATTTTGGATGAAAGTATTTTTTCAAATGTGGGTTTTGCAAATATTTTCTCCCACTCTATGGCTTGCTTTTCATTCTTTTAGTTTTTTTCACAGAGAAGAATTAAAGGGAGAAATAGACAGTTCTACGATTCCAACACAACACTTTCAATAATTAATAGAATATCTAAACAGAAGGACAGTAGGAAAACAGATGAACTGAACACTATAAATCAATTAGACCTAAAGGCATATATAGAACACTCCACCCAATAATGGCAGAATACACATTCTTCTCAAGTGCACATGGATCATTCTACAGGATAGACTATATGTTAGGACACAAAACAAACCTTAATAAATTTTAAAATATTGAAATCATACCAAATATATTCTCAGAACACAATGGAATAAAGTTAGAAATCAATAACAGAAGGAAAGCTGAAACAAATTAGAAATTTGTGAAATTAAACAATCCACTATTACACAACTAATGGATCAAGGAAGAAATCACAAAGGAAATTAGAAAATATTTAGAGACAAATGAAAATGTAAATACAATGAATAAAACATACCGAAACTTATGAGATGAAGCTAAGGCAGTTCTCAGAGGAAAATTTATAGCTGTAAATGCCTGCATTAAAAAAAGAAGACAACAATAACCTAACTTCAGGCTGAAAGAAATTATATAATTGTGATTATTAACCCACTATAGCTTTGCATTCTATGTAGATTTGCATTCTTCCTTTTATTCTTGACTAGGTTAATTGATGGTTTTGGCTTATATTTTATTAGTTTTTTAATTTTTTGTATACTTTCCACTAATGCTTTTATTTATAAACTGACATGTTAAAATTCATATCATAATCTAACAAAGGAAGAAACACTAATTCACTCAGGTAAAATTCTTTGGAAGATCAGTGCTGAATCCATGTTTTATCTATTCATCGCAGAAATGCCTTTAAAAAAAAAACACACATTCCACACTGAACTCATCTACTTTTCCCATAAATGTCCTTGTAAACTGTTATGAAATTGTATTTGAATACATATTCCCAGATACATGTGTCTGTGTAATATTATTTGCTTCCTGAGCAACTTAAACTGATTTCTTACAGATACTTGCAGTCTCATGTATTATTACAGCACTATGGGAATTTTTAAAGGGGCCCCTCTGAGTAATATTTTGAGCTTATGATTATAAAATGTCAATACAAACCAACAAATAAAATCAAACTCAATGAAACTGACTCTCTTTTCATTATTTGTTTGAAACATAAAATGCATTTAAAATAAAGATAGGACAGAATAAGAGAAGTGACAAATGGGAAAGTAACAGGAATCACCAAGGAAAGGATAGTTGGTAAGGTCATTAAAGATAGGGACATGAAGAAATTGGATGCAAAACAAGAGTGTGACAAATTAAAAATGATTATAAGATGTCTACACTTGCCAGTATCTGTTAACTTTTCAACAAAACAATTTTAATTCAATAAAAACATTATTTAAGTTCTAATGATCATAACACAGTAGGTGATGCCATGGGAGGCAAATAAAATTTTGAAACTTAGTGATCAGAAAAATATTAGAAAATTATATGAAAATGTATAACCAGGGGTTTGTATAAAACTTCAGAATAAAGTAAACAGCATTATTTAGAGACAAATATTATATATATAGATACATACATACACACATATATTGGTAGGGGACTTGGGAAGTCTTGGGGATCATTGTCTGTTGATACTGGGTTGGCAGTGGATAGAAGGTCCCAGAGCTTTACCTCATTAATTATTCTTCATGGATAACGGAAGACAGAAGACTTGATCACCATAGCTTATTATGTGCTTTGACCTGATTCCTAAAAGTTAATTTGCTTGTGTGTATTGTTAATACACACTAAATTTTATAGGTAGAGTGAAATGTTAGGCATGTGTACTGCAGAATGTAATGAGCTGGAAGTAGGTAAACATTTAATGGGTAAAATTAAAACTGCAATGTCCTACATAGAATATAAAAATTATGAAGCATATTCCTTCAAGTGTGCTTATGTTAAACAAAATCCTTTAGACCACTGAATAGATGTAACAATCATGCTTCAGGCAAATTTAGCCACTCTGGGTTGGCAGGAAGAACAGGAATTTATTGTCTTTTGATTTTGGAAGCTAGAAGTCCAAAATCAAGGTCTTGACAGGTTATGCTTTTTTACCGGTGTCTCTGGCATTCTGATGCTGGCTTGCTGTAATCCTTGGGGTTCCTTGGATTGCATCTATGCACCTGTCACATGGCAGTCACCTTCATTCTCTGGCTGCTTCTGACTTCTGGCTCCTATTGGCGTTGAAATTTCCTCTGCCTTAAGAGAACTCCTTATATGGATTAAGGCCCACCCTGATTCAATTTGGCCTTATCTAAATAGGATTTTTGAAAACCCTATTCAGAAATGAGTCCACACTTTAACTAATAATAACATCCTCAAAGGTCTCATTTACAATGAGTTTCACACTCACAGAACCAGGGATTAGGACTTCGACATGTTATTTGTGGGGTACACGATTCAATCCCCAACAGGGCCTTTGTATGGCTAGAAGAATCTGTTAGTGTTTCATGACTTTTGCCAAGGATTTAAAATTTATAGCACATGCAATTAGAAAAGTAGTATCCATCCTAATAATTTTCAGTCTACTTTCCATGTAAACCTAGGGTTTTGCAAACATTAAGAGACACCCACAATTTAAATGCTGGTGGTGAGAGGAGCAATTGAGAGAACTGAGAGGCCAAGCTAACTATTTAACTTCATTTTTTACTGGTTTTGGTTATTGGATTGCATCCACAATTTCATTTAAAATGAGTTCAGCCACAAAATTTTCCAAAAACCAGGTGTCTTAGCATGGGCTGGGCTAGGCTTCAGGAAAAAAAGGAAACTCATAATGGTCCAGAAGGAAGCATCTGTCTACAGACTTTAAGAGACAGGTGTAGAAGTGGCATACATCACTTTTGTTCACATTTCATTGGTCTTTGCTAGCCCAGTGAAACTGGAGGGAAGACTGGGAAATGAGCACTGCCTGTGGGCTCAGGAAGAGATCAGGAGAGTAGTGATTATCTAACCAGTCTCTGACACAGCATGGACAGTCTATCATGTAAATGTTTGTCACAGAAATAACGTTAAAAGACCAAAATTGTCTTAGATAATTGGGCTTGTTAGTGGAGAAAATAGAAGTCTTGTAGATATTGTGTTTATATTTTTAAGGAATACAAGTTAGCATTGAGTCGAGAGCACAAATTTTCAAAATAGAAGGCCAGCAGAACCAGAATTTTAGCAGAATAGAAATCTGTGAAACATAAGTTTTGTTTTTTTTTTTCTTTTTTTCAGACTTCATTATATGGCTCTATGAATGAATTATAAAATGAGGTTATGGCAGCTCCTCCTTTGTGATTCTAAAAATATAAGATGGGTGTTAACATGAAGTAAGTGATATAATATTAAACTATTGTTTAACTCAAAGTATCCATCTGACCAAGTTATTTGTATACAATGAGACAACCATTTAACGAAAACAACACTTGAGGAAAATGTGACCTATTATAGTCAATTAACAACTTTTTGCTTGGGAAACTGATCAGAAGTGACAGTCTTCCAGACTATAAATAAATACCATGTTTTGTCTAATTAACACCATCTCTTAGCTGTGTAGCATTTAAATTTTTTTTCTTAGGGTTCATATAAGTTCAAATAAAAAGGAACAAATATATCTTACACATAAACACCAGATTTAGGAGGAGGTACAGAGACCAACACAGATAACAATTAATTTGGGTAAATCCAAGGTATCTCTCGCTATATGAGAAAGTTTGCCATAATCCAATGTTCAAACTTCAATCTACAGGCTATGGAAAAAACTGTTTTCCATATTACCAGTAATACGTCTATTTTGTTGGGGAATGTTTAAGTTATTTTTATCAGCTCTATTGATATTTAATTGATATACAATAAACCATACATCCAATCTGATAAGTTTTTGAGATATGTATGTAAGCTTAAAACCATTACGACAGTCAAGTCAATGAACATATCCATCACCACAAGAAGTTTTCTAATATTCCTGTGTAATTGCTCCCTTCAAGACCTCCTCCATCTCACCTTTAGGCAATCAAAGAACTATTTTCTGTCACTTTAATTTACATCCTCTAGAATTTTGTATAAATAAAATCATCCAAAATTGTCCAACATGTACTCTTTTTTATATGACTTCTCTCACTAGGCATGATTATTTTGAGATTCACTTATGTTATATATATATGAATAGTTCATTCTTCTTATTGCTGGGTACACCAGTGTGTGTATCCAGTTTTTTCCTATTACAGAAAATGTTGCTATGAACACTAATATAGAAGTCTTTGTATGTACATAACATTTCAATTCTTTTGGGTACTTTATTTGCATATTTCATTTTTTAAGAAACTACAAAACTATTTTCTAAAGTAGTTGTACCATTTTACGGATACTTTATTTGCATATTTCATTTTTTAAGAAACTACAAAACTATTTTCTAAAGTAGTTGTACCATTTTACGTTCCCACCAGCACTGAATTAGATTTCCAGTTCCTCCACATACTTCCAAACATTTCTTGTGATGAGTATTTTTGTTTTTTTTTTCCTTTGTTTTTAGTGTTAGTCATTTCAATGAGTAGTTGTATCTAATTGTGGTTTAGGGTCAATTGCCTAATGGTTAATGATGTTGTGCATGTTCTTATGTACTTATTTACCATCCACATATCTTTTGTACATTGTCTGTTAAAATAGTTTGGTCTTTTTTTATTCCTTGTATGTTTTTGTTATTAAATTTTGAGAGTATTTTATATATTTTGCATACAAGTCCCTTATCAGATACATGATTCTCAAATATTTTTCTCCCAGTCTGCATCTAATCTCTTAATTATCTTAACAGTGTCTCTTGAAAAGTGAAAGTAAGTTCTTTGATGAAGTGTGTTTTATCAATGTGTTCCTGCACGGACAGTGCATGTTTATGTTGTAGCTAAGAAATTTTTCTCTAACTTAAGATCATAAAACTTTTCTCCTATTATTTTCTGTAGATGTTTTTATGGTTTTCTGGTTTATATTTAGGTCTGTGAACCATTTTGAGCTAACTTTTGTAAATGGGGCATGGTATAGCTCAAAGTCCATTTTTTTCAACATGCATATATTCATTTGTGCCAGCACCATTTATTGAAATGACTTTCAATAAATGCCTTTCTCCACCCAATTGTCTTTGCATTTTTGTCAAGAACCAGTTGTCCATATTATGGTGGTTAATTTCTGTATTTTCTATTCTGTTCTATTTATCTATTGTCTATCATTATGCCAGTGCCACATTTTCTTGATAACTGAGGATTTAAAATAGAGCTTGAAATCAGAAAAAGTTAGTCCTCCCTATTTGTTCTGATTCAAAGTTATTTTATGTATTTTTCATCCTTGAATTCCCCTATAAATTTTAGAATTATTTTATCAATTTATGCAGAAATTTCTATTTTTCAATTCCAACAAAAATTTTGATTATGATTGCCTTGAATCTATTCAAATTTGTAATATAATATTAAACTATTTAACCTAATATGATTTAATATATCATATTATATCACAAATTTGTAGATTTGTCTTAACAATATTGAGTCTTCTAACCAATGAAAGTGGTATATATCTCCTTTTATTTATGTCTGCATTAGTTTTTTTTTCAGCAATATTTTGTGGTTTTCAGTGTACAGGCTTTTCTTGTCTTTAGTAAGAATTATCCTGTGGCAGGCAGAATCTAATGTGACCACTCTGGTCTCTGCTTCCTAGTATTCATGCTCTTGTGTGATCCTCTGCCTTTGATTGTGGGCAGGACCTATAACTTGCTTCTAACCAATAGAATATGAGAAAGGTGATAGGTTGTACATGATTACACGTGTGTGGCTATGTTACATAAGATTGTTAAGTCCATTTGCAAGGAAGCATTCTCCCCCTTGCTGACATTAAGGAAACAAGGGGCTATATTGGGAAGATACCTGGAAAGGAACTGAGGATTTCATCCAATCCACAGTCAGTAGGAAATTGAGGCTCTCAATCTGACAGTCCGCAAAGAACTGAATTCGGCAAACGTGAGTTTGAAAGTGTATCCTTCCTCAGTCAAGAATCAGATGAGATCACAGCCCCAACTGATCTTAATGCAGCCTCGTGATACCCTGAAGCAGCCAACACAGCTACTTGCCCTGACGTTCTTCTCTTGTTCCTGATATTAGGGGAAAATCAGTCAGTGTGCTACTGTTATGTATTTTGGTAACCATATGTTTTTCACAGATCACACTAATCAACCTGAGAAAGTTCTCTTCTATTATCAGTTTGCCATGAGTTTTATCAGGAAAGATGCTGAATTTTATCAAATGTGTTTTTCCTGTATCCACTGAGATGTGCTTGTTTGTGTCTGCTTTTAATTCATTAAGATGGAGAATTACATTGATTTTCAAATTCTAAATCAGCATTGCATTCCTGGGATAAACAACATTTGATCATACATATTAACTTTATATTTATTGTTGCATTTCAAAATTTTGTTTAAAATTTCTTTCATATATTTTCATGAGAGATATTGGTCAGTGGTTTTCTTTTCTTGAATTTGCTTTATCTAGTATTAGTATGAGGGTAATGCTGACCTCATTGAATGAGCTGAAAAGTATTCCCACGTCTACCTTTAATTGAAGATTTGTACAGGATTGTTATTCTTTAAATGTTTGATAGCATTTCCCTTAGAAACAATTTGTACATGGAGTTTTCTATGTGATAAGGTTTTTTAACTGCAAATTCAATTTCTTTAATGGTTATAAGATATTCAGGGTATCTATTTCTTCTTGAGTAAACTTTGGTGTTTATGTCATTACAGAAAATTTTCCATTTCATCAAAGTTGCCTAATTTATTGACATAAAGTTGTTCATACTATGTCCTTATTTTCTTTTCATTATCTGTAAAACTGTAATATTATCACTTCTCTTATCCCTGACATTGGTTTAATTTGTGTCTTCTCCCTGTTTTTCCTGATCAATCTTGCTGGAGGTTTATTCTTAGAAATTTTATTGATTTTTCAAATAATTAATGTTTGCTTTCATTGATTTTTCTGTATTTTATTTTGCTTCCCATTTGTTGATTTCTGTCCTCATCTTTATTATTATCTTTTTCTACTTACTTGAGTTCAATTTCCTCCTTTATTCCTAAAGTAGGTACTGAAGATTTTAGATTTAAGACCCTTCTTTGCTTCTAAGATAGGTGTTTCCCTCTAAGTCCTGCTTTAGTAGTATTCCACAAATTTTTATATGTTGTGCTTTCATTCATATTCAATTCAACATATTTCTTGAATTCCTTCTTTGATTTCCTTTATGACCAATGAATTATTTATTAATATGTTACTTAGTATTTGAAAAATTTGGAGATTTTCCAGAGAGCTCGTATAGATTTCTAATTTAGTCCCATTGTGCTCAGAGAACATACTTTGTGTGATTTGAATCCTGTCAAATTTATTAAGACTGGGTTTATGGCCTAGAATATGGTTTGTCTTGGAATATGCTCTGTCTGAATTTGAGAAGAATGTATATTCTACTGACATTTGATGGATGTCCTACTAATGGTAAGAAGGTCAATTTCGTTGATAGTGTTTGTCAGTCCTCAATATCCTTATTTTCTGTGTACTTGTTCTAGCAATTATTGAGAAAGGAATACTGAAATCTTTTATTGTAATTGTGAATTTGTCTATTTCTCCTTGCAGTTCCACCAGTTTTTATATCATGTGTTTTGTACTCTGTTATTAAATGCATAAGTGTTTATGATTGGTTTTTCATTATGATGAATTGAATTCCTTTACCATTATGAAATCTTTTTCTCTAGAAATATTCTTTGCTTTATTTATCTTGTCTGTTACTAGTATAGTTACTTCAGATTTTTAAAATTCATGTTTTCATGGTTTTTTTTTATACCTTTACTTTTAATTTATTTCTTTGTATTTGTAGTTTCTTGCCCATGTCATGTGACTGGGTCTTGCTTTTTTGTTCAATCTGACAATTTCTGACTTTTACTCATGACGTTTAGACCATTTATGTTTAATGTGATTATTGCCATAGTTAGGTTTAGTCTATCATTATGCTATTTCTTGTATTTCTCTCTCTCTTTTTTTTTGTTCATTTTTCCTCCTTTTATGCTTTATTTTAGATCTTTGTATTTAAAATTTTTTTCTTGGTCTGCTATTTTAGTGGATGTTTCAGGGTTTATAGAATATATCTTGAAAATATCATAGCCTGCTTTCAGTATGTCACTTCAGTCTTTGTGCTATGCTTAGTGATACTTCTATTACCCAGGGAATCATCCTCATAACCAAAACCCCATCCAACTACCCACACACCATTTTCAAGTTCTGCCCTCCAGCATACAGTGACAATAAATGATAGCTTTATTTCCAAACAGTCATAAAAATTTTGCATTGAGTAGTCCATATTTTTGTTAGAACCCTATTGGGTAATCATTATCTTCACATTTTACAGGTAAAGGAAATGAGTCTTTGAGAGTTAATTGAGTTTCTTAAGATTTCTAAGGTGGTAGAATCATGATTCAAACTTAGATCTGACACATAAACCCAAACCTCAAATTCTACTCAAGAATTTTCTACTCATTCCATTTTATTATATTCTATCATAATCCATTTCATTGATTTAAACATGGTGGCTTGGAATGATATAGCAGTCACATCTTTACCTGTGATGCACTTATCTTTATGAATAGATTCAAAGCTGTTCAAATAAACAGGAAAGAAGCCCTGTGGTATATCTGCTTACCAAATTCATCCCACGCCTAGAATGCCCAAATCTAATATCTTGGTCTTCTTCTCTTACTTGCTCCCAACACTATGTCATAACCTTGTAGGTTATCCACATATTTCACCCACCATTAACCCAGAATGACTTTTAAAAGAACAGTCAAAATTTGTCTGATGAAATTACTTTTTCTTTTTCCAAAAAATTACTGTATTTCTTTCTGCTTGTTTTGTGACTTCTCTTCAATTAATGCTACCATTTTCTAGCACTGTTTGGTGCCATATTATCTGTTGTCCCTGAAACTTCTGATGTATTTTATACCTAATAGTGTGTTTTATATCTAATAATACACATATATAAATACACACATATTTTACCAGACTTTACAGCAAAATCCTGAGTCCTAGCTAAAATGGGACCCCTCACCACATATCCTTCTACTTTTGTTTTTTCTTAATAGCATTTACTACTTCCATATTTAACATTTGTCATTTTGCCTTGCCTATGAGATTGTAAGTTCTATGAGACATAGATTTTGTCATATTCACTTCTACATCCTCACCACCTAGGTCAGTGATGGGCATATAAGTGATTATTAAATGTACTGAAGAAATGAATTGTTGCAAACATTTGGGAGACCATTGTTTTAATTTCCTGGGGGGCTCAAGCAAATCCCCTGCAGTGGTTTGAAGTAAACAATGGGAATTTATGTGTTCATGGTTTTGAGGCTAGGAGAAAGTCCAAATCAAGCATCAATGTGATGCTTTCTTTGCGAAGTCTGTGGCATTCTGGGACTGCCAGCAACACTTCATCCTTGGCTCATCTGTGACATGACAGCTTCTCCTGGCCTCTCCATTCTCTTCCTGGTTCTGTTGAATTTCAGCTTCTTGCTCCCTGTGGCTTTCTCTCTGTGCCTGAATTTTATTCCTCTTATAAAGGACTCCAGTCTTAGGAGCAAAACCCATCTTGATTGAGGTGGGTCATGCCTCAACTGAAGTAGCCTCATCAAAAGTCCTACTTATAATGGGTCCACTCCCACAGGGATGGATTAAATTTAAAACCATGTTTTCTGGAGTACCTACAGCTCCAAACCACAACTATATTTAACAATATTTTAGTGTAGATACAGTGAGCTCCATTTTACCAGTAACAAACTGACTTTGAAAAAGGGCAAGGGCCTTTGCCCAAATTCAAACACCTAATAAGCAAGAATTGACAATTTAAACCTACGTCTTTCTGTCTGAAAAAAATTTAGGCTCTTTGGATTGTATTAGGAGGCAGAACTGTCCCAAGAGCTTCTCCGTTAATGTTCAAAGAGCCCTTCCCTTTCTCAGCTATTTATCCTGCTATTCACACTTCTTTAGTTGTGACATCTGGCATTAAATTATCTTTCTTTATCTTATGCTTGGTTCTTCAAGATCAGTGCCTGTCTTTTCTCTCCCTCTATCTCTATCTCTATTTCTGTCCCTATCTCTATCTCTATCTTATTTCTATCTCTATCTCTATCTCTATTTCTGTCTCTATCTCTATCTCTATCTCTATCCCTCAAAATGGCTGTCAAACAGCACCTCCCTGCTACTGCTGTTTCAGTGCTCTCTTTATGCATTTCTCTTTGAATTGCCTTCCTTTCTACCAAATGTGGCTTTCTCTTCTTATTTTGTCTCTATCTATATTAACTTTGCTCAAGTTTTTTTTTTTCCCATTCTTCACCCACTTTCATCTATTCTATGGCTTTCATGATTTGATTCTGTAGATGGCAGTAGCTATGTTGCCCCTTAAAATCAATGGATTTATCCTATACTATGAGATTTTTCCCATACTCATTTATTAAATCAATGCAATTGACACAATTAGATATTTATAATGAAAAGAAATTCTCATTTTCCAAGTCCATGGGTGGGAAATAAACACCTTTAGCTGTCTTCACTTTTCTGGACATTACTTTCAAATTTCTACTTCATGTGTGCTTCCTTGCAGAGGGCTCACTGGTGCTGTCATCTCCCACATATTTTGCATATTTGTCCTTAAATAATAGATCCCTATGTTTCTTTTAAATAAAGTTACCTACCTTAAGAGAGCATTCTTAGCTGTTAACTGCTTTTCTGATCACATAATAATATAGATTGTCTTGCTTCTATATATATTAAGTATTTTTAAAATTAAATAACATGCTTTAAAACTATGATTTTATAAATAATTCCAAGAATAGGCTTTGTAGTCCTAATCTCACTAACTGAAAACAAATCACCCACCACCACCACCACCCCCTACTGAGGGAAAGAAAAATGTCCTTTAAGTAAAATTCACTATGGATTCAAATGCTTTCTTACTTAGGCAATATGTGCAATCAGTTACATCTAGTCTCTGAACTGAAATAGTTCCATAAGCATATTTCTATTTTCTATTCCAAGAATATGACTTCTAAACTTCTACTCATATGCTTAAATTTAAAATCATACCAACTGGAGTGGGTCTCATTCTCTAAATATTCCTGACAGCATTAAGCATCCTCTATATGTCCTCACTTCTTCATTTTTCATGCATGGACCTCATAGTTTGCCCCTCTCTTTTCTTCATCAAAAGTTCTCTGTTCCCTGTTAAGCTTCATGTTATCTACTATATGCCTGCCCCCCACTTGAAGCCCCCTACCATCCCCGACATTTAGTTCCTCCACACATCTCCTATTAGACAACAATTCTCACCTTTGATCATTAGACGTTCACAAGAGCTTTTGCTTGAAATAATCCTCCTCTTGACCTCTCCCAATCTTAGAAGCTACACATACTCTCTTTTCTTCTCAATGGAAAACCTACATCTTTCTCTAGACTGATTGAAAAGCAAGATTAATCATCAGTATTACCTTTTTTTATTTTTCCTCTCTTCTTTCCACCCTTATTTTCTCCCTTTCTTTACTGCTTTCAGATTGTCCTATTTCTTCTTGTTCTTCGAAGCCCCCATTTTCAGAAAAACAAAAACAAAAACAAAAACAAAAACTAAGCCTGTGGACTTTGTACATCCAAATCCTCCCAAGATTTTTTTTGCTGTCATCTTTCCTGAAAGTCTCCTTTCTACACAGGTTCTGCCTATTCTATGTCCCACTACACTTTTACTTCCTGTTTCCAGTTTGTCTATCAATATCTCCATTGGTGCCCAAGCTCAAAATTCTTCTGACCAGCCACCTCAATACATTTCCTTCTTGGAACATACCTCTTGATTTCACAAGTCCTCACACTCATCCTTTGAGCTATAGGGGGCAGGTATAATTATGCTGTTTTTAAAAGAGAAACTGAGAAACATTGCTTTGTTTTGTTATTTGTTCAGCAGGGTTACAATTTTAAAACTACACAAATATTCCTTCTATCATGAAGATAAGAAACTATTTTCATTACAATTTCTTTAAATACCAACCCCAAAATGATACAGATTTCTTCACTTCTTTAAATTAGTATAATGGGATTGGTAAATTAGCAGACTTACTAGTAAATCCTACAGCCCTTGACAGACTTCTGTTTAAACCCTACAGCTATGTCATTAATTGGGTCAAGCATTCGTATTTCCAAATTAGAAATTCACTTGAAAAGGGAAAATACATGCCAGAATTTTCTCTCACATCTGTTTTCCCAGCCTGATAAATTCAGCAGACCGGGATTATGATGAGGGACAATCATAAGACAAGAGCTCTGGGAAGCCGTTCACTTTTACTGAAATGCTACTTCCAGAAATTAGTTTTTAGGGATAAATACAGAGGACAAGGAAAAGAAAAAGAGTACTATTTTACATATCATGTCATGCTATTTTTCTTAAATGCCATGTTATTTTTAGGCATTTATGAGGACACGAATATGTACTTGAAGATAAAATAGACATATATTCAATTAGACACATTTTCTAGAGTCTCATTATAATTACAAGCCTTAACTATCTTCCACTTGTAATTGCCAATTCAAAGCTCACTCATCAATATGGATGACCGTTATGTTAAATCAGCTCTCTCAAATAAAGGCATAATTCAGAGTAGCACAACTATTTAAGGAACACTTACTAGAGAAGTAAATTTCTCTAATGTGTCTTTTAAGCTATTTGTAAATTTTCAAAGGTTGAAAGGTGAATTTAAGATTTTTATTCTCTCCTAAGTGAACCTTTTGAACAAGTAGTTGACAATTTATCCCAAAACCGTTTTCTGTCATTAGTATTGTATTTTCTTAATAAGGTCACTCTATCTTCCAACCTTTTATAGCAAGTAAGCATTATCTTCCCCATTTGGTAAATTCACATATAATATTATGTTCCACAACAGGCAGATATTTCCCATAATCTCTTACAAATTTTTAATAGTCACTTTTGACACTGCAATCCAGACTTGCCAATGATCTCTTGAATAACATTAAGATTAATATCTGAACTGCATATGGGATCTTACCTTCAGTCAAAATACCTGAGCGATTGTTGACGTTTTCATCTATGACTATGTTTTCTGGTATTCGGGATATATCACTTGATTTTCTCTGCCAAAATTAAGTTCTATAAATAAAAGAATATTAAGCATTGTATTTTTTATAATGGAATTTGTAAAACCCATAGTGGAAAGGAATATTTTCTCTATTTTACATCCTCCTATACTATGACTCATCTTCAGCTCTCTCTGATCTTTAGTGTCCACTGGCTCCACAAGGAGCTCATTTTCTCAGAAGGGTGCTTTGGACTACACTCATTAGAAAAATGTAAGAATTCATCTGACTCTGCCAGCTTTGAGGCTTAGTTTTAATCACTACTAATGATGGTAATAATGATTTAGTGGGTGGAAAAATTAGTATTAGAAAGAATGATTAGACTCTACATGAGCTTCATCACCATTCTCCATAGAGTATTTTTCTTTGTCTCAGCTGAGCCACTTAATTTCGTGTTTTGAAATTATCCCTGGAATAAAGAAAGATTAAAAAATCCTCAAATGTAACACATACTCACTCTTTTTTGTTTTGTTTTGTTTTTTGTTTTTTGTTTTTCATTTTTAGAGCTATCAAAGTTTAGCTTCATTTCCCCCAAACCCAAAGCTATGCTAATCTTCTATTGAGGTTAAAAATACCTAATAGTCAATGCCAGAAGTTGAAGTTTCCAGACACTGACAAACTGAATTTTGTAGTGATCCACTATGACTTTTGGAAAAGCAATAAGAGAACCAAAATCATTAGCAGAATGCAGTCCTTAGAGGTATGGAAAGAATATATTGAGGATCAAAAAATAACAACTTATTCTATAGGAGAATGTGAGCAGAAATTGTCCCCTTCCTTCAAGGTCTTTCATGAATCTCTTTCTGCATATTGATTTCTCAAGAGATGAACAATATATGAAAGCACCTTCATGATAACAACTGAGAAATGATAACATGCAGATGTCTGATCCTAGTTGACACACGAAATTTACCATGACAAAACCTTAGTAAGTCATCAAGCAAACAACTTTGAAACAGTTGTAAAGAGCTAATGCTTGCCCAATGGCCTCTTACTACTTTCAGTTGGATGACTATTTCCTGGGGTCAAAAAAAAGCATATCTCCTAGCCTATGATCCTAGGAAAAGTGTGGTGACCGTAACCTACTGTTTTCATCTCTCCTTTTATAAGGAAGAGGAACTGATGACAGAGTATTTGCCAGACAGCTGATCAGCTCACCTGGAATTCATATGACTTGAATAAAAGAAAAAGTAGATTTCTACAGACTTTTCAATATGGCTAATATTATTTAGGGAATTCTTCATTCAGGAAATACATTGGCCATTTTTCGCACATGTAATGATTTTAAAATGTGCACGTACGAGACAGAACTGTGTGGAGTACATACCTGAATATGAGAAACAATTCTAACTTTGATCTTTCAAATAGCAAGAAGTAATTCATTATCTTTTAGGTAGTGAATGAATATATCAACATTATAATTAATTTGTTGTAATAAGGAACTAAATTTCAGTTTCTTTTTTTAAGGTAATATAGGCAAATGAGAGTGCAATTGTTTTAAATGGTATATGATTAGACATATGAAATGGTGTATGATTGAACATATTTCTTTTAAGAAGAAGTATTTTAAATGGATTTCAAGTCTAAAAATGTCTTTTGTTCTAAAGTAGGAATAAACCTCCCCTTCTTCAGTTTCAAGAGGAAAACTAGATCACTCTGATATGAGGGAGATACAACTCGGATGTGGCCCAGGTGCCTTGGGGAAAAGAGATATTTCTCAAATCTGTGTATGTGAGTATTTTCAAAAAGAGACCATGTTTTAGTTTGCTAGGCTGCCAGGAACAATATATCAGAAGTGTGATGGTTTTTAACAATGGGAATTTATTAGCTTATAAGTTTACAGTTTTGAGTCCACAAAAATGTCCAAATCAAGCCATCATCAGATGATGCTTTCTTCCTGAAGACCAGCTGCCAGCGATGCTGGGCTCCTCTGTCACACAACAACGCACATGGCAGCATCTGCTGGTCTCTGCCTTCTCTTCCCGGTTTCCTTGCTTTCAGCTTCTTTCTCTCTCTCTCTCCCTTTCTCTCTCTCTCTCTCTCTCTCTCTCTCTCTCTCCATTCATCCTGTTTATACAAACTCCATTAAGAGGATTAAGACCCACCCTGGGCTGTGCCTTAACTGAAGTAATCCAATCAAAAAGTCCTACTTACAATAGGTTCCCACCAATGGGAATGGATTAGTTTAAGAACATGCTTTTCTGGGGTACATACAGTTTCAAACTACCACAGACCATAAAGCAAATATTTTCCAGAAATTTCTTAGGCCCAGACTAAGGGCTTTATTTCCTACTAGAGATTCTATATTTTATGGGGGAAAAAAACTGTATAAAAACTTTTGCTTTTCTATATGGGGTAAACAGACGAAAAGTCTAGTTAAGTTTGCAAAACCCCACAGTAGTAGAGAGGTATTACAGTAGATTACAGCTGATAAAATAAGGCTAATAAAGTTTAGCAATTTTATTTTGCAAAGCTGTTTGGTGAATTTCTGAAATGGATTTTTTTGGTTAACCCCAAAGAAAAATGCTATAGTATATGGGGATATAATTGGTCATGTAAACTGAGCTCCAATGAAGAAATCATAGATAATTCCATTTCTACACACAGGAATTTATCATCTATCTAATGGTTCTAGTTGAAATTAGGAGAAAATTGTATTAGCACATTGTTTCTTTCTTCCTGGGTTGATAAATTGTAAAAAAGTACTTTTTTCATCCCTGTGGCAATTATATAATTGTTGAGAATACAAAACCAAGAATGTAGGCATGGCTATTTAATATATACAAAATAAAATTATATCTGTCACACACATAACACCAACACATGCACACACCCCCATATATATATATATATATATACACATATATATGCTTATTTTTATTTGAAAATCTCTAGAGCAGTACCACAAATACTTGAGGAATTACTTTTAACAGTGTTTCAATAGGGGAGAAGGAGCTACTAAATTTGAATATGAAATATTAATCAAGCATAATCCATAATATTAGGCATAGCAACCTAGTGATTATGTCTGTATTTTTGTGATTCCATCCTTGGGCTTTGAGTTAGTTTGAATTTTTCATGATGCAATATAATTTCTCCCACTTGCATAGACTATGTGGAAATATTATATGGCATATTTACTTTCTGACATTTATTTTTCGTTTGTGTTTTGGTTAGATTAGGTTGAAATAAAAATATCAGCATAAACCCAACTGTCTCTAATTAGTCCTAATTCAGAATTTTTTAAAAAGGACATGCAATTTTGAAAATGACTTCTGATACTGGATTGATGGTCATATCTAAAAGCAATTTGCTGGAGTGAGGCTTTGTTGTAGAATAGTTCTATGATCTATTTATATGCATCTTAAAATCTAAACTCTAAGTGAGAATGTGTATGTGTGTGTGTGTGTTCTAAAAGCAAGACTTCATACTATCCACTAAAATATTGCAGGGTACTCAGAAAATAGAAGAGTTGCATACTTGTGGCAATGTTTAAAGATGTGGCCTGCAAGTGTGAATTGCCACTTGGCAAGAAGATCTTTGTATGGACATGGTGGAAGATACCTATAGAGAACAATTTCAGAAGTGGAATTGTATGCAGTGAAAAAAAAAAAAGATCAATGGTCTTACTAAAGTAAAAGATGAAGGAGCATTAATGGTTTGGAGGCTTTATGGACCCCAGAAAATTATGTTCTTAAAATTAATCCATTCCTGTGGGTGTGAACCCATTGAAAGTAGGATCTTTGATGAGTGGGATCTTAAGATGTGACCCACCTCATTCAGGGTGGGTCTTAATCCTCTTACTGGAGTCCTTAATAAGAGGATGAAATTCAGAGAAAGACACAGAGAAAAAGATAGATGCTGAGAGAGAAAGTCACAGAAACAGAGAGGAAGCCACTGAAGCCAGAAGCTGGAAGCAATGAAACTCGGAAAAGAAGGTAGAGACCAGAAGATGTTGCCATGTGCCTTGCCATGCAATGGGGGAGTCCAGGATTGCTGGCATCTGGTATCTGGGGAAAAAGCATCACCTGATGATGCCTTGATTTGGAGATTTTCATGGCCTCAAAACTGAGAGCTTGTTAGCTAATAAATCCCCCCTTGTTAAAAGCCAACCCATTTCCGGTTTGTTGCATTTCAGCAACTTTAGCAGAATAAAACAGAGGAGAAATCAGATTGAGATAAAAGGCTCATATAGAAGAAGAGAGTTGCATGGTCTATAGGACTAAGCTCTCTTCTTCAGGTCTTTGTATCAATGTTTTCTTCCTAGAATGTTTTTTCCATGGCTGGCTCATTTACATCTTTCTACTCTCCACAAAAAGAACTTCTCTGAAACCTCTAACTAACATGATCCACTCCTCCAACGTCTCTCCTGAACATACATTCAGTTACTCTATCATTTCAATGACTCATTTCCTTCTTAATCTGGGACTCCTCTATTTTCTTATCCCATACGACTCCAATTAACTCCAGAATCATATATCCAAATTACCTACTAGACATCTCTACTTGAATGTGAGCACCTCAAATTTAATATATCTAGTATTGAACAATTTATATTGTCCCACTCCTCAACCTACTCCTCCCATTCCAATTACTTTCCAATCTCAGTTAATGGCTACTCCATCCTTCAATTTACTCGAGCCTGAAAGTTTGAAGTCATCCCTGGCCTTCTCCTTCTTTCCCATCCCATATCCTAACCATCAGAGAATCCTTGTCTTCGTTTTGGATTTCATTGAAATAAAGATGGCGAGTCTTAGCACCTATCTAAATTCAAAGAATAATGTTTATTACCATTTCTGAGTTGAAATTTTAACAAGTTATATAAATACACAACTCAATTTTTCACAACTGTTTAAGTGAATAAATCAGGGAATAGCTTGTTACTGGTTACTGAATAAATCAGATCTTTTATTTTTAACATTTAAGTTTCTAAATGTTGGGCTTATATTAAATTTGATTTTAAACATTCTTGGATTGACAGAAGAATCACATATTTTAACTCTTTAAATATTTGGACAATATATGTAATTTTAAAATGTCACAGCTTTCAGAAATGGTGGGGGCCATGACTTTTACTATATGGATGAAATTACATAGATTCCATAAAATAAGATGTGTACATGGATAAAAAGATGATATATCTCTCACATTCTAAAAGAAATCTTGCTTTCACATTATTTCTTTTATATCAGTTTAACATCCAGTTACAGTTCTGTGAACTGGGGAGTTTAATTAACAGTTATGGAAGATTTTCAGATAGCTACTCAAATGAGGCCTAAAGCCTCAATCTCTATTATGAAATGACTTTTCTTTCTCATGGAAACAGATTAACAATGCATGGCAACTGTTCTTTTTTTAATGCATTTTTTATTGTGAGCTTTAACATGTATGCATAACAGCAATAACTTTCGAAGTACGATTTAACAAGTAGTTAGAGAGGAAACTTCAAAGAATATCATGGGTCACAGTTCCACAACTTCAGCTATTTCCATTATTGTATGTTTTAGTTTGCTAATGCTGCAGAACGCAAAACACCAGAGATGGACTGGCTTTTATAAAAAGGGGGTTTATTTGGCTATACAGTTACAGTCTTAAGGCCATAAAGTGTCCAAGGTAACACATCAGTAATCAGGTACCTTCACTGGAGGATGGCAAACGGCGTCCGGAAAACCTCTGTTAGCTGGGAAGGCACGTGGCTGGCGTCTGCTCCAAAGTTCTGGTTTCAAAATGGCTTTCTCCCAGGACATTCCTCTCTAGCAAGCTTGCTCTTCTTCAAAACGTCACTCACAGCTGCACTCCATTCTGTCTCTTTGAGTCAGCATGTTTTATATGGCTCCACTGATCAAGGCCCACCCTGAATGGGTGGGGTCACACCTCCATGGGAGTATCCCACCAGAGTCACCGCCCACAGCTGGGTGGGGCACATTGCAAGCAAATCTAACCAGCACCAAAACGTCTGTCCCACAAGACCACAAAAATAATGGCAGTTGGGGGACACAATACATTCAAACTGGCACATTGTAAAATATAACATGCACACAGAAAGGTTTTAACTTTTGATGTACAGTTCAACAAGCAGTTATACAGGTAATTTCAAAAGTTGTTCTGGATTACAGTTCCACATTTTCAGTTCTTTCCTTATTATGCAATATAGGGTATATACAGAAAGGTGAAGACTTTCAAAGCACAATTCAACAACTAGCTATATGCAAATATAAAAGGATATTATAGGTCACAGTTCCACCATGTCCTTTACCTCTTTTCAGCTATTCCAACACCCCAACATCTAAATATATGTGTGTGTGCGCGTGTGTGTGTGTGTGTGTGTGTGTGTGTGTGTG
Organism: Choloepus didactylus; assembly: GCF_015220235.1. NCBI lineage: Eukaryota > Metazoa > Chordata > Mammalia > Pilosa > Megalonychidae > Choloepus > Choloepus didactylus. The sequence continues at coordinate 40,045,173 of NC_051326.1, forward strand.
TGTGTGTAGTTTCAGTATTCATAGACTTTTGTTAAATCTTACCTTATTTGTTGCTACCCCTTCCTCTCACTTAATCTGTTTCTCCATTTTCAGGGAGGCCTAAACAGTGAGCACCTAACTTGTTCATATTGAAAGGGGGGTGTCGACAGTATGGGGCAGGGGGCTGCATCTGATTGTTGTTCTTAAAGAGGCTGGGTTTTAGGACTTGTCTGGCATAGGAACACTGGTGGATTTAAGTTTCTGAGAGATAAAACTTAGTGAGTGAATCTTTCATAGAATCTCACGTAGGGATCTAGGTATTTGGGGACTACTTTTGGTAAGGGCATGGCTTACTGTGGCCTTTGGGATGTCTAACTGGAGCTTGCATAAGAAGAAACATCCAGGATAGTCTCTCTCTTTTTCTTTAATTCATTTTGAGATATATTCACATACCATGCAGTCATACAAAACAAATCGTACATTCGATTGTTCACAGTACCATTACATAGTTGTACATTCATCACCTAAATCAATCCCTGACACCTTCATTACAAACACACACAAAAATAACAATAATAATTAAAGTGAAAAAAGAACAATTAAAGTAAAAAAGAACACTGGGTGCCTTTGTTTATTTTATTTTTTTTTCCTTCCCCCATTTTTCTACTCATCCATCCATTAACTAGACAAAGGGGAGTGTGGTCCATATGGCTTTCCCAATAACATTGTCACCTCTCATAAGCTACATTTTCATACAATCGTCTTCAAGATTCATGGGTTCTGGCTTGTAGTTTGATAGTTTCAGGTATTTACCGCTAGCTACTCCAATTCACTAGAACCTAAAAAGGGTTGTCTATATTGTGTGTAAGAGTGCCCACCAGAGTGACCTCTCGGCTCCTTTTGTAATCTCTCTGACAATGTAGCTTATTTCATTTCCTTTTGGTCAAGAAGTTGTTCTCCATCCCATGATGCCAGGTCTACATTCCTCCCCAAGAATCATATTCCACGTTGCCAGGGAGATGCACTCCCCTGGGGGTCTCCAGGATAACCTCTTGACTCTATTTGGGATCTTTCAGCCACTGTAACCTCAGCTTTTACCTTTCTCTTTTTTCCCCCTTTTGCTTAAGTGGGCATTTTCAATACCTCACTGCTAGGGCTCAGCTAATTCCTGGGTGTCATATCTCATGTCACTAGGGGGCAACTGTTCTTATACACAATATTCCAAAATGTCTCCATCTATTTTACAGTTCTATTGAAAAAGAATAAATAACTGTCATGACTATCAGTGTTATTCTCCCTTTGATCTTTTTTATATCATAGATAAATGACAAACTGGTCCTTCATCTCCTGAAAAAGACTAAATAATAATTGTAACACAAGCAACAACAACAACCAATATACATATATCACTCACTGTATGTCGGGCCATTTTCTAAGGGCTTTACGTACATGAACTAATTTAATCTTCGGGTCAACATTTTGAGATAGGCACTAATATTTTACTTATTCTTCCAAAGAAGAAACAGAGTCCAAAGAAGTTAGTCAATTTTCCCAGGTCATGTAGTTGGCAAATGGAAGAACTGGAATCAAACACAAGTAGACTGTTTTTTAACACTATTTTAAAAAGTTGTAGATAGATTTTTTAATGAGCCCCAATTTTGTACCCTTTTCTACCACTTGTCTTTGCAGAAACGTATTGATGCAAAATCTTAATCAGAAACCTGCCATCAGAGAGTGAGCAGGACTGCTCAGAATACTGTAGATTTCTACTTTAACGCAGACGATGAGGGTAGCATGTGGATGACATCCGTAAATTGCATTTTGTAGGGGGAAAAGGGCATTTAACACCATTCACTCATCTCTGACTCTTATTTTGAAATTTTTCTTTCATTGTGATTAGCAAAATCAATGTGTGGATTGGCACAAAGAAGAGGAGGTATTCCCAGGTTTGGAAGACACTACAGCTGCCATATAGTTAAGATGTGTGACTTTCTGATCACTTAACTTGAAAAATAATTAAGTATAGAAATTCTAGAGGAATAAATATTCTTCACACAATTGCTTTGAAAAATGAATCATTTTATTGACTAACAGAGATACAGTGACTATAAAATTAAAGTCTGTGCTTGACAGAAGATAATTTGAGATTAAAGTTACTAGAGTGCCTTAGGAATAGTTATTCCATTGGGACACCTGTGATTTGGACTTTAGGCCCCTGAACTTTTACCTGTTTTTGAAATAATGGATGTGCTAGTATTCACCCTAACTGATTGTGGAATTATGTTCTTGTGAAAAATGGTGGATGTGGGCATGTCTAAATATAATTCAATTTTTGTCAGATATTTTATTCATTAGGTCTTTTCATTCATATTTGACTGATAAGGAGATAAATGTATTCTTGCTAAACAGAGGTAACCATTTACTCCAGCTCAGGGAGGAAAAAAAAAAACAAAAAGAGATTCTCCTTGAGATTTAATAGCATCCAATTCTCATACACATTTTACAAGTGCAAAAGAAGTCTTATAATAAGAATTAACCACAAATAATGCATGCTCTTCATACTTAAAAGTTGTTTCTAAAGATTTTCCATTCTAAAGGTATTATACACACACACATACACACACACATTTAAGAATTTTCTTTAACATATGTAAAACTTGAAAATAAATATTCACAGTTTTCTTTTATGATCATCCCCAAATCTCTTTTTTCTCCCTTTCTCTGCCCAAAATATTATAAACATTTTTTTTTAAATAGAAAAGTTACCAATATTTTTTAAGAGTTTTAAGAACATCATGGACTGGAATACTGTGATATTTCTTAAGAAGGCTTGCATAGTGCTTGATTTAATGAAGAACAAATGAATCAAAGTATCATCAATTCAGTGACTTACAGAGCAGATGCCCCGCCCCCAGTCCTCCTCTTTCTGTGGTGGCAGGGGGAGGGGTCACTTGACATCTTTTGATATATTGTTTAGAAAGATTCTTGGTTTGGGATAAAGTTGTTTTTGTCTGTTTTTAAGAAAGAAAGGCACTTTTATATAGTAAGCATATCTTCAAAGCATTCAAATATCAATACCAGTTAAATTCAAAAAGAAAGAAGAAAAGGCAGAAATGCACAGGAATCAGGTAAATTTTTTATTTCAAAAATAAGTTAAAATGAATAAAATGACCAAAGCAAAGCATATTCAAAAATATGGTAATAAGAAAAGCAGATTTGAAATATAGATACAAGAATTAAGAAGTAATCTCATCAGTGAGGTGAGGTTATTATTGCTAAGAAATGAAAGCGCATGACTCAGGATTTTAGCACTGAGGGAAAAATTCCCATAAACACAAAATGGAATAAACTTGCTAGAGGTGATCTTTTGGAAAAAAAATGTTTGTAATATGCAAGTTTAATAATACAAGCTACACTGATTTTATTTCCTACCTTAATACGGAAGGAAAGCTTTAATGGTATGTTTGGTAAGGAATGCTTTTTAACATGATAAAATTTGCATATAATCTATTCCATGGCAGATCGCAAATCTTCACAACAAACATATTAAACTAGTCATTCTTTCTGGCAAATTATGAAAAAAACTGGTTTCAGAAGATAATCATCTGGATGAATAAAATTTGGTCACTTTTAAATAAGCAAAATATGACCTGATTCTAAACATGGAATCAATTCCCATCATAGATATGATAATAATTTTATTTTCCGAGCCATGTCTCATTCCATTAAAAAAAAAGCTTTGTAACTGAGAAATTAGGATTTAAGTCCTGATTAGGATTGTTGAATCTCTATATAGATATTCATTTTTAATTTCTGGTATATTAGAGTAGACAGAGGGAAATACCTGAAACCTGAAAGTAATCCAGCTGCCTTGATCTGTGATAATGATTGTATAGTTTTTATCTTGTGCCCTTGTGATTGTAAAAACCTTGTGATTAACCTTCACCTATACTCATTTATCCAGTCTTTCTACTTTAAAGTCTTATGATCACTAAAGACAGCCCCTAATGTTTATTAATGAAGGATCTTGGGTCAGCCCAGAACTAACCCACCCCAAGACCAATTTTACCTTGTAACAAAAATTGGATCTAACCAAATGGACCTGCCTGACATGTGCAATAGCTTAGACTTTAACCTACAAGTGACCTATACCTCATTATAATACTAAAAATCATGCCCATCATCATATTAAGGCCACTATTTTCTTACATATGTTCTGTGACTAAGCATGTAATCTGAGCATGCAGATCACTTCTAATTACATAATCTGGGGCCATTGTATGCATTATCCTAAAATCTGCCCATCCTTTGATGCCATAAAACTATCACAATGATTGCAGTTCAGAGAGACAGACCAGACCAATAGATCATCTGTTCTGCTTCATGCCTAGCAATAAAACTCTTTCTCTCTTTGAAACCCCAGTGTCTCAGAAATTGGTCATTTGAGCCCATCAGGCTAAAGAATCCACTGCCTTGGTCTGGTAACAGCTTCAACATTCCTAGAACAGTCCTTGCTTGTGCAAGTTGCTTAAGAATTATGTTAATAAAATGCTAAACACTACATATTTGGGAGCTTACTTAATAGTCAATTATTAAATGCAATACTTTCCTTAATTCTATCTCACTTTATGGTTTAATTGTGCCCATTCAGAAGATCAGGCCAAGCCCTATCTCAAATACTTGAGGCACACAAGTGAGTGAGTCAGATAAAGCCCTGATCTGGGGAAGCTAATACTATAGCAGGGAAAAGAGACCTAAAAAGTCAAATTAAGCCACAAAACCTGAAAAATATAAGGCAAAGCCATTTAATATTTTTAAAATCAAAGACTAGAATAATTTTTAAAGAAATGTATTCAATTCCCATTTTATGATTGTCAAACAATGTAAACCATGTTTTTCAAGAAAAACATCAAGTTGAGGTGTTTAAAGTGTTTAATTCCATGGAACATTGAACAGAGATTTTCTTAAAACTTAAGATAATAACACCAGACTTGTACTAGGATTATATTGTGAACAATTGAGAGAAGTAATATGCCTCTGTACCCTATATGCATAAGAGAGAAAGGCAATCTTTTAGATACTAAAAAAAAATTAACATCCTCCTTAGTGTTCTTTGTTTAAGTCCTGAAAGGAATCTCAAAATGGCATTAGTGTAATTAGCATCACTATAAATAGAGGACTTGCTAAAACTAAATTAGTAGGACAAATTAGTTAAAATGTTGAGGGCATTAGGCTAACTTCTTCATAAAAGTGAATATAGGACCTGAGAGAGGAGTAAAAGGAGTGGTGAATAAGAATGGGATAAAATGTTTTTATTGAAAAAAGTTTGTAAGAAAAAAAAGAAAGACAAACAATGCATTTTGTTCTAATCACAAGGAAAATTTAGGCTCCATTTAACTAGAGAAGTCTTCCAAAGCTATTATTTACAGATTAAATTCTCCTATTATTAATTCCAAATGCTGATAAATTACAAAAATTCAAAACCCAAGTGGATGGATTAAAGACTCCTGAGGACCAATTTCCTTTATATCCCATAATTCATTAATTCAACCTGAATGCCTATGCTTACTATTGCTGATAGAAAATATAAGATGTTTTTCCTTTGGTGGCTTTTTTCCTCCAACTTTTATAGCAAACCTGAAAGTTTGGATATAAAGCTCATATTTTATAAATTGATAGTACTTGATGTAATATACTGTATCTCAGTTTTCAGGCCAGACATTGTCATTCTTACTTCTCAGTATGAATGTCATTTACTACTTTCTTTGCCTAAACAGAAAGATCCAAATAATGCATGTCAGCAATCCATTTCTGCATTTTAAAAGTCAATATATTGGGAAATGTTTGTTACACATAATTCAATAATTGATCTTAGAACTAATTGCAATTTACATATAAAAGTTATTGTTGGAACTATCAAAACGTGTTGTGTGCTATGTCCTCGGCATCCATTTCACTTTGCTAAGCAACTTGCCGCAACACTGACCTTTGACCTAGTTAATAAGCAGCTTTCCAGCGCTGGGGCTTAAACTTCCCCATAATCCAAACTTGCATCTGTAGCCACCACCCACACTACCCATACACCTTAAAGCTGATCCCAAATTGTAAGCTAACCAACCCCACTGCCCTTGATCCCCAGTCCCTTCATCTTTTGTTACACCTTAGCTTTAATCTAACCAATCCTTGTCTTCCATGCAGGAAATCTACTAACCGCAACAGTAAAGCCTCAAGCCCAACCGGAACATTTGTTCCTATTGGTGATAGCAATAAAGATGCAAGCCTGTGTGCTCCCCACCTGCTGGTTCAATCACCAGAGCTGATCACGCTTCTGTTTCTAGCGGACGCCCCATGGCACCCTTCTCTCTTTGGGATCTGTGACTAACAAACTATCTTTTCTCATGCCTTATGGCCTCAGTTTCCCATTGCGTTGCATCTGACCTCCACCAAGACCCAAATTTAAATTCGAAACAGTTTATATATAACTTTTATTTGGAAAAGAACAGCTCCTTACCATTTCCTGTTAAACTGCTCTCTTCTTTATGCTAAACAGTGCCAAGCCAGAGGCTTACTAAATAGATAACCCATATACAATAACTCAATTTTATAACAAGTATGTTAACTGTTGAGATCATGTCTATTCCATTCATTTACAGTTGTAAAGAATAAAACCCTAGAAGATAAATCCCTTTCTTTATTAGTCTTTTATTATTACTTGCCTTTTGAACCCTATTCAGATCCTTGAGATATTCACCATTAAAAAATGTTGTCCCTGTGTCTTTTTCATGTTAATATTTAGAGCAGAACTTCTTGACAAGGACCACATCAAAATTAACGTGTGTGTTTGAGATGGCAGGATGGTGACAGTAATGAAAAAATTCTCTCAAATTCATAATGTATATTTGGAAAGTGAAAACTAAAACTGTTTCCATACAAAATTAACAAAATCCTCTTGACTGGTAGAACTATTTGAAAGGTAGACTCCAATCTGCAAATGAATTTTTGATTTTTATGTTAATCAAAGTTGGCCTAGATTACAAAGAGTTGAAAAAAGGCTGATTTTGATAGGCTATTATGTATTGCCATCATGATAAGGATTCCTCAATTGGTTCAATATGAGAGAAAGCATTTTCTCTCAAAATGTTTTCTTCATTTCTACTACTTACTGTACTGTCTGTTTTACTTCTTCAGTGAATTGTCCTGATTATGTTGTGGTCCAATTTGAAGTTGTGAATAATGTTCTTTTGTTTGCTTGGGTGTTCTGTTGTTGTTAGTAAGGGTGTTTTTTTTTTTTCATTAGAGAAGTTGTGAGTTTACAAAACAATCATGCACAAAATACAGTATCCCCATATACCACCCCACCACCAAAACTTTGCATTGGTGTGGAACATTTGTTATTATTGATGGTAGCACTTTCTCTATGATTGTATTTTTTAACAGTAGTTACCTTTATTACAATTGATGAAAGATTATTAAAATAGTTCAACCATTATTTACATTAGGTGTATTTTTTCCCCATATACCACTCTATTATTACCACCTTGTCATACATTTGTTATAAAGAACACTTTCATACTTATACTATTAACTATAGTCCATTGTCTACAATAGGGTTCACTATGCTGTACAGTCCTGTGTATTATCTTTTAGCTTTTTTCTAGTAATGTATACATCCTAAAGTTTCCTCTTTTTTCCACATTCACGTATGCAGTTCAGTGCTGTTGATTACACTCACAATAATGTGCTACCATCACCACTGTCCATTTTCAAATCTTTATGATCAATCTAGGAGAGATTACCAGATTAACTTTTATTTGAAAGTAGGAATAGTTGATGACAAAACAACCTGAAGTTTTAAATTTAGTTTTTGATACAGTGTGTGACAGATTCTTATCCAAGTTGTCGCTGTCAATTTTATCTCCTAGATGTTAGGCTAGATGTGGCAAACATACCCTCACTATTGGAAGATTTCATCAAACATTTGGATCAACACCACTATCCTCAGACATAAAACTCTCAATTTTACAGTATCTTAAACTTTGCCTTTGGGCCCCAATTGGAATATTTTACAGTAATTATCAACTACACTTGAATGCGTCTCTTCTTTTTCTCTTTTAACCAAACCCAAAACTGTTCTCCATTTCAGTATTTATGCCTAACAAAAATCAAATATAAGGAACATTCTTTGATTCATTTTTATCTCTCTGTCCCTTCCAAATATCCAACACCAGTCCTGGCAGTTCTTCCACCAAAACTTATCTCAATAGTGTTGCAATTTCTCCATCTCAACTTCTAGAAACTTAGGTCATTCATTTTCCCCAAAATATAGTCATTAAAAAAAATGTTTACTTGGTACTTCCTATGTACCAGATACAGTTCTAGCGGCAAATGATAAAACATTGGACAAAGAAAACCCACATTCTCATGGAGTTTAAAATAAACATCCATTGAGCACATTCTATTTGTATAATACAGAACAATAACTCCATTGGAGAAAGGAATATATTCCAGTGAAACTTTGTGTTCCATCTATTGTTCTAGTACTACTTATTCTCATTTATTTGAACACAACAATGTGGAATTAAATCCCCTTCTTATCATCAAACTAACAAGTGCAAGGTAGGTTATAATGGATTACTAGCAAGTGAAATGTAACATAAAATACTGACATTCACAGAATTTATGTTGTTCTTTAAGAAGTTGCAGATCCTGATTTAGATAATACCAGCGTTCTACCTTGATTACTTAAATTATATATCATTTACATTAACTGTCTTTGTTTAGTTCTCCTGTGTATGTCAACTACAACATGATTGTTTCAAAACAACATGTATTGTTGCATATTCTCAAAATATGTTGTAAAAAAAGTTTTAGGATTTCAAATGTCTTTCAAACTAGGGAATATGCTAAGTTCCACTGTTCGGGAGTTTGGCAAAACAGGAAAAGGAAAGTTAGTACAACTTCCAAAAAATCTAAGAAATTTAGACACATGCAAAATAATTGTTTCTTTTATATTCTGGCAACTGTGTGATTTAACAACCATTAGGATTTTGTTGAACATGACTTTTCTTTTCCAGAAGCTAATAAGTTGCTAAGATTAACAAAAACATATATTCTCATTTAGAACTATTTTCTTTGAATATTTCTTCTATTAACTTTCAAAATACTTGGTTAGTTCTGGACATGACAGAGCAAATATATATTAATCTTTAATCAATGATCAACAAGTGTTCAAGTTATTTTGGAAAATAAGGAAAATATCAGAACTTTAAATTTTGTTTATACATCACTACATGAAGTATAATTTTAATCTAATAACATTAGTTTTGCACAATTTTAATGGATATTCTGTTTCCTAAAATGCAAAAGATATTGACATGCATATATTCATTAAAATGTTTTCATATAGTAAGAATTTTTCATTTTTATTAGAATATTTACTTTAATAATTATTCAGTGTTAAAACTTGCCTTGGATGACCAGTTACATTTAATGGATATCTTTGCAGGATGATGTGCTATTTTTACAAAAAGTATACCTTTTCCAATTTTATAAAAGAAAATTGTGGTAACAATTCAGCAGAATTCCATGATCCAGCATATCAATATCAAAAGTTAAAACAGAACTCCTCTCCTTATTTCAAATTCTTAAGTGCTATTTATTCTGGCAAAATAATCTTGTTTATCTTTTAGCTACTTTACAATGCCTAACCCAATGCCTGGTAAGTTATAGGAGATTTATAATCATTCCCTAAATGAATGAAAACAACTATAGTTAACTTATTTGTTACTATGCACTATTCACATTTACAAATGACTTTCTTTGATTTTGTTAAATATTCATAATACAACTTGTGGGATGAAAAGAGGAAAACATTATTTTATGATTTTTAAACATGCGATAATTGCTAAAGCACTACATTGCTTATTGCATATCACTATATTGAACACTATATATACTAATAAACCTGCCTTCCTTAAGCTAATGAACCTGCCTTCATTATGGTTTTGTCTCTACAAGCTTTGCATAATGCTCAACAAATTTGATAGGTCCAAATATGGATAGTTTACTTGATGATTAATACTCATTTGTGCTTATTTTCCCTTTTTAAAAAATTCTAATTCTCATTTGATTTTTGTGTTTTTATTTTAACCATCGGAATTATAGTATTACATTTTCAAGGCCTTTACCCCCAAGAAATATTTTTATCTCCCTTACAAATACCACAGTTGCAGAAAAGGTGAAAAAGAAAGCTCTTTAGTACTATACTCCCCCTCCTGTCTTAGTTCCGTATTACAGTCTGAGGTCCTTGTATTTTTAAGATGTGTCTTAATTTTAGATTACATTTTAAAAATTTTGGACTTAAAGCCTTATAACTGACAGAAAGCTATCAGTCTGTATGTGTATTTGTAACTTTCTGCTAATGCCTTGTTTATGTTCAACTTCTTTCATTTAAACAAAATGGTTTAGTATTGTTTAGAATGTTTGAATCATGATTCAAACAAATTAATGATAAAATAATAAAATAATAAAATATTAAAAGTCTGGGAAAATGTGATTATGAAATGGGTGTTGTATTAGTCAGGGTTCTCCAGAAAAACAGACCCAACAAAGTGTATATATATATATATATATATATATATATATATATATATATATATATACATATAAAACTCACACACACAGTCACACACACACATACTCATATATATAGAGGTTGTGTACATAAATTGTATTATATATATATATGTATGTGTGTGTATATATATATATGAAGAGATTTTCTTTAAGGAATTAGGTCACACGATTGTGGGTCCTGGTGAAGCTGAAATCTATAGGGCAGGCTGGCAGGCTGGATATTCCAGAAAGAGTTAATGTTGAACTCTTGAGTCCAGAATCCATAGGGGAGGCCAGCAGGCTATAAACTCAGAAGAGTGGCTGGTATAGTCTTGAAGCAGAATTTTTTCTCCTTCTGAAAACATCAGTTCTTTGCTCTTAAGGCTTTCCACTGAGGCCCATCCACATTATCAAAGCAATCTCTCTTATTTAGCATCAACTGATTATATCTCTAATCACTTCTACAAAATGCCTTCAGGCCTCTAGGTCAATGTTTGACCAAACAAGCTGGACGCATAACCTAGCTAAGCTGACGCATAAAATTAACCATCACAGGTGTTCACAAGGAATTATTGTTGATTTTGTTAATTTAATATTTGAATTCTGGTTTTGTAAAAAGATGTCCAATTTTTTATATATCTTGTTGGGTATAGGGATAGAATGACATGATAGATTGAATTTGCTTTTAAAATAATTATCTAAAATTGAAGAAAAGAAAATTGGATATATGAATCAGGCATAACGAAATTTTGGAAGAAATTGAGCCCAGAGTAACAGGTATATGGAGATTTATTATACTATTTTCTTTATTTTTGTGTATATTTGAATTCTTTAAAATATACCTCAATATGATCATTAGAAAACGTCAATGAATATTCCCAAGCAGATATACAATTCATGCATATTTGAGACTAGAGAAAGTAATTTAACTATCAGTAAAGGTGTAAATATAAAAACACAAACAACAGAAATATGGTCTCAGATTTGATGGTAATTTCAATAATTTAATAGATTTAAAGTACCCAGGACATTGAACCATTCCCTCATTATTAGTTCACAACAACATTGCAAAATCCAACGAAAGTGAAAGTGAGTCCTGCTGTTACGAGGGAAAGAATGATGTAGAACAGCTTGTACCTCCTGCTCTCTTACAGAGCAGGATGTTGAAGCCAGAGGCTGGAAGGGACTCTTATCAATGCTACGTGGACTTATTTTTCTCTCTTAAGCATTGTCTTCATCACTTCTGTATTGGATGGAATCAACTGCACAAGTCTTTCTCAGGCCAAACCCGTGTAAGCATGTCAGATTTACTTACCCAACACCAGCTCTAAACAGCTTCTCGTCTTCACTTATAAGTAAGTGTATTGATGTATGAACTACCTTTCAGGATAAAATAACCACATTTTTAAAAGTGCCCTATATGGCTAAAAACCTTGTATGTCTATGCCTTGAATAGATTTTAATTAGAGGTAGGTATATGTGGAAGAACTCAGAGACAAGTTTTAATTAAATAACTTTAAAATACTTTTTATTACTATGCTGCAATCACACATACATTCTGAGTACTATATGTATAATTAGCATAAAATTCAGAAAACTGAAGAGTAAATTTCTAGAGAAATAAAATGATTGATACTATGGTATGTTGAAAGACCTGCTTCTTTTGTTTCCATTGGGGGTAGCTGGATGAGGGTACATATTTTTGCAACTTCTTTGGTCTATAATTATTTCAAGATTTAAATGCTTTAAAATCTGATTCTTTTTCTAAAAATCATAAATTTAAGTGTAAAATGATCAGGAAAACTGAGTTAATATTTCAGTGTTACATAACTCAGCCCAAACAAAAATGTGGCACCCCTAAATAAGCTTTCATTAAGTGTCAGCAGTTTCTGTGTTTTTAAAAAATAAACTAACAAAATGAACAAAATAAATTTCTGAGCTGAAAGAGTATACTTGTGAAAAATTCATGGCAAATTATATTTATATGAAAACTAAGTCTTTCACAGTGAAAACCAGGGATGTTACTTCTATGTAATTGGGAATACAATTTTCAAAAAAGTTGTGTGCATGTGGTATGTATGTGTGTGTGTCAGGTGTGTTTGTGTATGTGTGTCTTTAGCAGAAAAAGGTAACTGAAAAAAAAAAATAACTAGAAATGAATGCTAACCCCAAATATGCAAATGACGTATTTGGATATAAGGTATTTTCTTCAGAGATGAGCTCAAATAACAACTCCCTAGTATTGGCCATTTTATCTCCATTTCAAATTCACAGACTAGTTTAATCCTTCCTCTGTTTAAAATATTTGACAAGACACACAAGAAAAACAGAAAAGAGCACATTTTGTTTATTTCAAGAAGAAAATGTTTTGTTTTTCCTTTAAAAAAAAAAAGGCTGCTCACTGAAGTCTGAAGGGTGTTAAGAGAATGATGAAGTTCTCAGAAACTTTTTCCTTTGATGTTTTTTTAATTAGATGCTTATACCTTCTTAATCTTTTAATGTTGGTAAGATCAAGATTTGTCTGATCAACACAGGAAGGGGACTAGGAGTATAGAGAAGCTTCTAATATTAAATCACAATCCTTTGAGGATGGAAATGTCTCATAGGTAAAGTAATTGGAATATTTTTTGTGATGACTAGAAAATTAAAAGAGTAGCTGGTAAATTTACTTCATGGTCACCTTTCATCATTGGATCAACTAAGAGGAAAGGTGTTTCAGACCTAAGAAGGTCATGTGAAATGGTTAGCAACAAAGAAAACTGAGTGACTATAGGACAGGGGTGATGAATTTGGACTTTTGAGTGGGCCTGGCTGGTTAAGTTCCCATCTTTACACCTTCCTCACTGTATTGGGCAAGTCACTTCACTTCACCATGCCTCGGTGTCCTCCTTTCACTATAAAATGAGGATTACAGTAGTGCCTATATCTCAGGGCTTTGTGAGTATTAAATGAATTTATATATTTAAAGTGCTTAGAAGAGTATCTGGCACATATTATAAGTACTCAGTAAGTGCTAAGTGCTAATTTTAAAGGGTTAGTCCCTATAGCACATACTAAATTATCTAATGTTATGAATTCATATAGTAGATGTTAGCTCCTTTATATTTTAAATACAATTCTTCAGATACCTATTGCCCTATCTTGGTTTAGTGAAAGACCCTTTCCCCTTTCAGCATAATACTTAAATGGAAGATTAGGAGAAAACAAGCCCTTCTTCAACTGCTGGTGAAACCCCTGTTGCAACTTTTCTTCCTTTTTTAATTTTCTTTGTGCTATTTACATAACATATAAATTTTACTTGAATGTAAAATGGCTTCAGAAATGTTTGTCCTTTTTGTTTATTCATCTCCAGGATCATAAAGGGCACTCAACAAATGCTTGTTGAATAAATGTTGTAGGATTAAAAAATGATTCTTTGGACTGGGTAGTTTTTTTTTTTTAAACTTGCATTATCAATTTGGAGAGCTAATAATGTTTAGGCATCATCTGAGAGTCATCTTACCTGTTTTCTTACTACCTATGTGAATCTTTCTTACATTTGGGCAATTATAAACCAAATCCCTACCCAACTACCTTCTTGGTCACCTAATGTCCTTCTTCCCCAAATGAATGTTAAAAGATAAAATTCCAGGCCTTTTCTTCAAATGATTGTCACAAAGTTAGTCCTGAATTACATAATTCTTTGAAAGAATAATAAGCAATAAGAGAAGATTTTAGGCAACCAAAAGTCATAAAAGTCTCCAAAAAATCAAGAGTTCTCAAGAACTGAAGGCTTTGCTATAATTTTCTTCAGCTAACTCAGTTCCTATAAAATATTTACTTGCATTTTTTTTTTGGTTACTGGGAGAAGGGGCTGCAGACAGCACTGCATTACTTGACATGTATTGAGCACCTATGATACGGTGGACTCTGGGTGATTGCCAGAGATAAAAGAGTGAGCAAGATTGGGTCCCTGCCCTCCCAGGGCTTACGATCAAGATAGTTCACCTGCTCCAGGTATCTGTATATATGAAAATACTTGGAGATATGTGTGTGTGTGTGTGTGTGTGTGTGTGTGTGTGTGTGTACGTTGGGGGAGTGCACTGGTTTTAATGTGTTAGGCACCCCATAAAAGACTATGTTCTTTTAATCAGCTCTGTGGGGGCAGACCTATTATGGGTAGATTGTTTCCTTGGAGATGTTAAACCACCACCACCCCGCCCCCCATTCAAGGTTGGTCTTAATCCTTTACTGGAGTCCTTTAAGAGAGAGCACAGAGAAACAGAGAGAGGCATTTTGGAGAGAAGCTAAGAGATATAATCCAGAGTTTCCCCCCGGGAGAAGCATGGAGAACCCACAAAAGCTGAGAGAGCACAGAGACGCTTAGACAGAAACACCCAGGAAGAAACAAGAAAAAGCTGAGAGAAGCTAAGAGAGACAGAAGCCCAGAGACATTTTGAAGAAAGCCACAGAAACCAGAAGCTCAACCTGGGAGAAGCCCAGCAGACTCCAGCCATGTACCTTCCCATGTGACAGAGGAACCCCAGATGTCATTGGCCTTTCTTCAGGGAAGATATCATACTGTTGATGCCTTAACTGGGACATTTTCATGGCCTTAAAACTGTAAATTTGCAAACTAATAAACCCCCATTGTAAAAGCCAATCCATTTCTGGTATATTGTATTTCTGGCAACTTTAGCAAACCCAAACAGGAAGTATGTATTCTAACTTGTTACTATATGAAGAAAATGAAATAAAAATAATCTGGCATAATATCCACCATAGTCTGAAATGAGACCTTTAGAGAGTAGTGAATCCTAATGTCTGTTCTCAGCAGACCCTGAGTTTTGTTTGCATTGCCCTTGCCTGTCTGAGCTGGCTTCATCTTGACCCTTTCCTATTAGATGTGCGTTGTTCTCATCCCATGTGATATTTTCTCCTCTGAGATGCTCACTCCTTGCTTCAGGCCTCTTATCACTAATCCTACGACTAGTTCAAAGTATAATCTTTACGAACTGATTCATTTAATAGATTTTTGTGAATGTTTTCCTTCCTTCTAATATGTTCTGAAAATTGTTTAGAGCCTTATAAAGCCAAAACTATACCTCTCTTTCTCCCCAAATGGAACACTAAGTGTTGGCAACCTCTATGATATCAGGAAAATAGAGTAGGGGTTTGATACCTAAGGCAGGGAGCATTTCTTGTTTCAATTGGGAGCTAGATATAGTATGTGCAGTGAAATCAGAGGGTTTGGAAAGCTGGTGCCTGCATTTGTGCCTCAAATCTTTGTGGAGCCAATCACATCATCTATCTGTTTCTGTTTCCTCATCTGTAAAATAGTGATAAATGAAAAATTTCTGCATTAAAGAGTCACGCAAAGCGATTATTCCCTTTATGAACAAATTCTTTGTTCTTAGTTTCCACTGAATCTCATTTAAAACATGAGTTTAAAGTATAAGCTTGGTTAACTTTTAAATTTCTCAAACTGGGCTGTATTTATGTCCAGGATCAACCGTATAAAAAAGTGGGAGAATCAGCTGAAGGACTGTCAGGAGAAATGCAAAATTTTCTCTGGGTGGCAAGACAATTTCACTGCCTGTTTGTGATGCTTCCTGTCTCCATTTCTCATTGCAGGTTTTGAGAGTGAATGTGAGTATCTAGGTAGAGCACCCACCCATCTTCTAATTATCTATTCAGAGGAAAGCAGAGTTTTGCATTAGAAGCCCTTTTGGAATCTTTTGAATTAAAAGTATTTCGGAAGAAGTCATTTGGGAGTTGTCAACAACAAAACTGCACAAAAATGAAAATTTCACAGCATTCTCTTTAAGGTAACCTGAGCCAGGAAACAGTTTGAGTTTGGTCATACAGTCTGGGCCTATAGTATAGTAAAAGAACTTAACACATAATCCAGGCACCAAAAGTACTTTACACAATGCCTGACCCAAGGCAAATGTCTAATAAATACATGGATGTAATGAGAAAAATATTTAGTTTGAAGTACAACCTCATCTTTGTGATGACAATCCTGGTTTTTCAAAATATAATCTTGGATTCTACAATATGAGAGGAAATACTGAATCAGAGGATTAAGAATTCAATATAGTATAGCAACTCTTACGGTCTAATGGACACTATATTCAGATTATTGAAAATTGCAAAGTTTATTTCACTCAGTTTACCATAAATGCATATTGAAATAATAGGATAGATGTGTGAATGCATGTGTGTGAATGTGTGTAAAACATCTTATATATTATGAGTACTGTGTAGCCTGATCCTGTAAATGTTCTGCATACTTTGGATTATAAGTCATAGCATGGTTGTTTTGAGGTTTGGTGTGGTATCATTATGAACACAGATAATTATGAATTTGGTGGTACTGTCAATTCACTTAGATATCTAAATTTGGATCCCACTAGGCAGGACAGGGAAGTTCTGATTTGAAACACACCTGGGAAAGCAATATTCAAAGAGTTGGAGAACACTGTAGTTTTCTGATTTGCCTCTCTTTTTCATCCTACACATATTTCAAAAAATCACTTGAATTCACTATTTTTAGATAACTTATTCCTCAAACTTGTCTGATCTTAACAATTACCTAAAATCTCATTAAGCATTCAAACACTTAAGCCCTTCTTAAGACCTGGTGAAACAAATCACTAGGGAACGGGGTCGGGAAATTGTATGGTTAACGAGCTGCCTTCATTCTCATGTTCAAGACTACTTGGAGGATACCTGTTAGTTTACAGGTGTGGGAGGAGAGCAGGATGAAGGTTTACCAGATGTGGTAAGACAAAGAACCATGGACACCAACTAAGGAATTTTCTTTTAATAATGAGAAGCACGTAAAGCCACAGGATATCCTGTTCTAGTCCTGAAAGATAGCATATTCAGCTGATTAATGGGTCCCAGCTGAAAGATAAAGTATCTCAAAAGAAATCAAGTTCAGGGAAAGTTCTATACATGTCCAATGAGTGATTAAGATAAGAAATAGATGGTGAGAATATATTTAAAGAAAGGATCATCTACACAATTTCTGAGGACTGGTAAAAAACAAAGATGTGGAATTCTTGTTCAAAAATTATGAATTTGGTGACAGTGAAAGCAGAGTGTTAAATCAAGTATGGGGCCTTTCTAAACACAGGGCCCTGTGATTGCACAGCTAGCATGTCTGTGAAGCCAGCTCTGTTTAAACCAAACACAACTGTCAAAAGATAGTTGTCAAAAATATATGGAAGGAGCTTTTTGAAAGTTGTCAACAACAAATTGCACAATAATAAAAATTTCACAGAGAAGTCTCTCTAAAGTCACCTGGGCCAGGAAATAATAAGTTAGTTTGAATTTTGGTCAAACAGTCTGGGACTATGGTATAACATATAAGTTGTACAAATCATTAATAAAAAGGCAGACAAATTATCCAACCAGTGGCAAAAGTTATATACAAGACTACCCATTTGGGCACAAAACTCTGAAAATACACTCAACTTCAAGAATTATCAGGAAATTAAATTCAAACAACAAAAAATGCCATTTCACACACATACAAAAGATAAAGCAAAACTATTCTAATTCTTATTGTTAACAAGCAAATAAAGAAATGAAAACAACTGTAAGCTGCAGCAGAGAGATGGAGTGTGTAAGCTGGTGCATTGACTTGGGAGAGAGAATTGGCAATAACAAGAAAGTTGAAGGTTAAAAGTAATACCTTAATACTCCCTCATGAATTATACCAAAGGTACCACTTCAATGCTAAGTGTCAATAATCAGTAGATATAAGGGGTATGGGCCTTTTCTTTTTGGAGTAATGAATATATTTTAAAATCGATTGTGTTGAAGAATGCACAACTCTGTGATTACACAGAGTGCCATTGGTTGTACATTTTGGATGGGTTGTATTATGTGTGAATAAATCTCAATAAAGCTGCTTTTAAAAAAACAACTATTCCCCTTAATTTATAGAAGTTCCCAAATATTTAGGAAACATATTCCTGTTGGCCCTTTCTTGCCTTCTCAAACTCATACAACTTTTTTTGCATGCACTTTGTTGCTCTCGTGATTCCATTTGCCTAACTTCATCCTAACTCCCAAACTAGATTCTTTCAATGTGATTATGCCTCTGCCCCTTCTGCCTAGAATGTCCTTTCCCCACCCCCTACAAACCAGTCACCTTTCTACAATCCCCTAGACAAAATTAATTATTCCTACATTTAGTACATATTTCTGTTACAGAACTTAACAAGACTTTACTGTAATTCTTGGTGTGTTTCTGTGTGTGTGTGTGTATCTTGCCAACTAGAATGTAAGCTCCTTATGGGCAGGAAGCATGCCTTATTCATTTTTAAATCCTCAGAGCCACTCATAGTGCCCAGGTCAGAGTAGGCACTCAATACATTTTGATATATAAATAAAAGAATAAAGATAAGCTAATATATGGACAAACAAAATGTTATCACTGATTTTAAACCTTTTATATATAATCACTGAAAGATCTTTTTGGAATCATAGGCTTACCAAAGGATATCAAGGCTAGTTTAAAATAAAATTCCAGAATTTAATCCATAGAAGTTTTGTTAGAGACTAGGATTATTTTTTTACATTTTCCTGCTCCCCAATATTAACCGCATTAATTCAATCTATAGAAACTGGTATTATTCAGAATATGAAGATACTTCATGAGAGAACTGGTCCATTGTGCAGTTATTGTCCAGGACTTTCAATCTTGTTATATTATTTAGATGATGTCTTGAAATAGTACTGACAAGTAACAACAACAACAAAAAAACTAAAAAAAGACAGTAAATTTTTGGAGGAAAAGCCACTTAAGAAAAACTTCAGCCTTTGATCTGCTAATTAATTTACAGAAAAGCAACCATGCTACATAGCCCAAGAAGTCTTACCATTGTATATGTGTTGCTCCATCTTTGTGAGAAAAAAAGCAAATGAAACAAACTGATCCAATCCTAGTACATACACAAGAGAAATGAAAACATTGGTCCGTGCAAAAACTTGCACATGAATGTTCATTACAGCATAATTTATAATAGCCAAAGAGTAGAAACACCCAAATGGACACTGATGAATAGATGAGATTTATCCATACAGCTTGTCAATAAAAAGAGATGAAATACTAAAGCATGCTACAACATGGATGAATCCCCAAAACATTTGCTGAGTGAAGGAAGCCTGTCATAAAGGACCACATATTGTATGAAAAAGTCCAGAATAGACAAATCTAGAGACAAAAAATAGACTGGTGGTGGCCTAAGGCTAAAGGTTTTGTGAAGACATGGACAATTACTGCTAATGGGTATGGAGTTTATTTGGGGGATGATAAAAATGTTATAAAATTAATTGTGGTGATGGAAACACATTTAAAATGCACAAAAAATGTTCAATTGTGCATTTTAAATGGATAGATTTTACAGTGTGAAATTATTATCTCAATAAAGCTAATAAATTTTTTTAAAGTTGAAGATATACACACAGTCTGTTCAAGAATTTTCACAGTTAATTATCTAACCAAGATAACCTTTTGGTCATGTAATCAAAAGTATTCCAAATGTTTGTTGTAGCATTGTTTTTAATAGGTAAAGTAACAAAAAAACAAAGACAGAAAAGGAAAGAAAAATAAGACAGTATCTAATAACCATCAATGGAAAAAATGATTAAAATAAATGGTATATTAATACAGTGATATGTTACATAGCAGATGAAATAAATGAAGTAAATCAAAATTGGTAAATCTTCAAAATAATGTTAAATAAGTGACTTGTAAGAGCATATGAACAGTACTTCAAAATCTATGTGTATTTTAAAACATAAAGCTCTGTTTAAATATGAGTCTACATATAAATATTTAAAATATAAAATGTACACTCAAGGGTGAGATCGGTGAAAAGGGTGGAGTAAAGACATCTGAAGTTCACCCCTCATTAAAAGCAAATAAAAATTTGCCCAAATTGACTTTTGTCAGATCTCTGTAAATTAATCCAAGGTTTTCAATGACCCAGGAAGCATGTAGTCAAGGAAAACAGCTGAATCTTGGTAAGAATAGTAAGCTTTTTGTTGTTTAATTTATCGTAGCTCAATCCCCCCTCCCCATGACAGAAGTAGCCTTGAAAAATAGCAAACCAATTCCCAGTAACTGGAGGGAATAGAATGGAGCCTTAGCTCTTTCAAAGCTTCATTCCCTTAAAAAGTCATTGTTTGACCTGTCCAGTGGTTTCAAAAGTCTTTCCCTGTGGGGCATTTGTCAAATGCTTTAACATTACAGCTTCCTGAGGCTATGAGTAACTGTTGGTGCAAGCAATAGACAAACCTAAAATGATACAAGGAAAAGCTGTGAATGAAATGTCATAGGGACTTTGAAAAGGTCTGACATATTCCTGGGCATCTAGATCAGTACACACATTCATAGGGATGTGTGCATGAGCAGGGAATACATGAAATGGTCTTAATCCTCACCCCTAACTGACATGGAAGCTCTGAGCAAGAAGAAGTAAAGACTAAGGCAGAACTGTAAACTCCCTGAGTGTTGAAGGTGTCCCTTGATATACACAGAGGCCCTCAACAAAGACTGGGATATTTATTGGTTCTGGGGATTTAAGGAAATCTCTGTCTAGTCATTAGCAAACTGTTGGTTTACCTGAGTAGAGATTTCAGTGGACACATATGATAAGGTACAACTTTACAGAATTAGTCCAGAAAAGTCACTGAATAAGCAATAAGTTCAACATGCAGCCACAACAATAAACCGTAGAAAGGTGGAAGCATCTGGTTTTCAAGTATAGCCACATAGTATTGTTTGAAATGTCCAGTTATCAACAAAAAAATTATGAGACGTGCAAAAACACAAGAATGTATGAATCATACACAAGAAAAAACCAATCATCAGAAACTGCCACTGAGGGAGAACAGATGTTGGACTTACTAGGCAAAAACTTTAAATTAGTTATTTTAAATCTGTTCAAATAACTGAAGAAAACCATATCTGACAATCTGGAAGTATGAGAATGATATCTCACTAAAGAGAGGCTGAAATGAATAGATCTAGTCAATAAGTTGGATCCACACAAAGAAATAAAGAGCAGCAGTAAAGATAATTAAACAGATAAATATAAAAGGCAGTATAAATTATTTTTGTTTGTAATTCCTTATTTTCTATCTTATTTAAAAGAAAAATGAATAACATTAATTATGATTCTAAGTTGATGGAGCACAATGTGTCAATATATAATTTGTATCAATGAATGTACAAAGGGGGAAGGAGAGCTATTTAGGAGGAAAATTTTTGTATACTATTCATATTAAGCTGGTATTAATCCATACTAAGTCATTCTAAATTTAAGTGTTAATGGTATCCCCAGGACATTCGCTAAGAAAATAACTCAAATACATAGTAAAAGAAACCACAAGGTACTTAAAATGACATACTAGAAAATATTTATTTAATTGAAAAGAAGGTATTAATGGGAAAATTGAAGAAGAGAAGTAACATAAAACATATTAAAGAAAGCAAAATGTCAACAGTAAATTATACTCCATCAGTATTTACATTATAAAGATAAAATCATTTTTGATTCAAAGGTTGAAAGTAAAAAGATCAAAAAATTATACCATGCAAACAGCAACAAAAGGAGTGCTGGAATGACTATACCAATAACAGACAAAACAGATTCTAAGATAAAAATTGTTACTAGATACAGAGAGGTCATTTTTTAATGATAAAATCATCAGTCCATCAAAAATATAATTATAAATATAAATGCACTACACATCAAAGCCCTAAAATACATGAAGCATGTCTGACAGAATGGAGGGGGTATATAGAAAATCAACATTAATAGTTAGAGATTTCAATACCCTACTTTCAATAATGGATACAAAACCTGGAGAGATCAGCTGTGAAACAGTAGATTTGAATAACACTATGAATCAACTAGACCTAAATGACACTGGAACTCCACACAATGACAGCAGAATACAAATTTTTTTCAAGTGTAAATGGAACATTCTCCAGAATAGACCATACGTTATGTAATAAAATAAATCTTAATAAATTTGAAAGGATTGAAATCAAATGAAGTATGTATAAAAATTGAACCACACACCAAGGGTAAGAATCAGATGAAGAATAGCTGAAAACATCTGATAAGCCAAAAATGGGCAATTCTAAAGGTCTGGAATAAGTTGAACCAAGTGTCAAAGAAGAGGCCTCAACACAAAGTCAATCAACAATAAAACCCTAGACAAGAGTGAGAAGCTGATCTTCAGAGTAAACTCATCAAGATAATCAGATGCCTAGACATCAGCAAAAGCTTAAAAGCCATACTAAGAAACAGAAAGATGTAGTCAAGTCAAAGACACAAATTAAAACTTTGGAGGACATGCAGAATTTGGAACAACTAATTAAAGATGTTCAAACAAAAGCTTACTAAATCAATTCAAGAAGATGAAGAATATGGCTAAAGAGATAAAGAACAGTAAGAAGACACTGGGTGAGTATAAAGAAGAATTTGAAAGTAAGAATAGAAACATAACAGAAATTATGGAAATGAAAGGCACAATAGAAGAGATGGAAAATACACTGGAGGCATAAAACAGCAGATTTGAACAGACAGAAGAAAGAAACAGCAAACTAGTAGAGAGGACAGTCAAAATCTCACAGAAAGAAGAACAGATAGAGAAAAGAATGGAAAAATTGAGCAAAGTTTCAGGGAATTGAATTACAGCATGAAGCACACAAAGATGTGTCATTGTGTCTCAGAAGAAGAGAAGAGAAAAGAGGCAAAAAGAATATTTGAGGAAATAATGTTTGAAAATGTCCCAACTGTTATGAAAGACATAAATGTATATGTCCAAGATGTGTGATGTACAATCATGTGAAGTCATAGCTATGGTCTAAAGTGCTAAGTAAAATGTAAAAATTTATAAAGCTAATCATGAAAATTAGTC
This sequence comes from Choloepus didactylus, assembly GCF_015220235.1. Classification (NCBI taxonomy): domain Eukaryota; kingdom Metazoa; phylum Chordata; class Mammalia; order Pilosa; family Megalonychidae; genus Choloepus; species Choloepus didactylus. The sequence continues at coordinate 40,068,699 of NC_051326.1, forward strand.
TATAAATATTCCAAATTGCCAGAAGGAAAATGTGTGTCCACAAGTAATGTATTAAACCAAAGAACAGCAAGTATAATCTTTAAAGGACAAGTGACAAAACAAAGGAATACTAAAAGTAGATAAAAGTGACAAAGTTACAATAAAAATATGGCTCTATAAAGAAATATAAATGAAATTATGCAAGATGTGTGTGTGTGTGTGTGTGTGTGTGTGTGTGTGTGTGTGTGTTTGAAAGGAAAAAAAGGATCAGAGTAGCTTGAAATATAAATCCAAGTCAAAATAGTACAGATAAGGTGACTGTGCTGGTTTGGAGCTGTTTTGTACCCCACAAAAGGCCATGTTCTTTTAATCCATTCTTGTGGGTACAGACCTACTGTAGGTAGGATCTTTTGATTAAGTTATTTCCATGGAGATGTGACCCACACAATTCAAGGTGGGTCTTAATCCCTTTACCAGGTCCTTTATGAGGATAAGAGAGAGAAAGAGAAATGCCCAGAGACATTGGAGACAGCCATTGAAACAAGAACCAGGAGAGAAGGAACATCAGATGTCACCATATGCCTTTCCATATGACAGAGGAACCCTGGATGCCAGCGACTTTTCTTCAGAAAGATATCTTCCTCTTGATGCCTTAATTTGAACATTTTCATGGCCTTAGAACTGTAAATTTGTAACCTCATAAAACCGCATTGAAAAAGCCAAACCATTTATGGCATATTGCATTCCAGCAGCTTTAGCAAACCAAAACAGATTTTGGTGCCAGAAGAGTGGGGTGCTGCAATTTGCAAATACCAAAAATACTTGAATGGCTTTATAAATGGATAAGAGGAAGATTCTGGAAGAAGCTTGACAGAAAAGGCTTAGCTTGCTTTGAAGAGACTGTTGGTAGAAATGTGGATGCTAAAGGTACTTCCAATGATGTCTTGGACAGAAATGATGAATATGTCATTGCTAACTGGAAGGTGATCTTTGTTTTAAAGTGTCAGAAAATTCGGCAAAATTGAGTACTGGTGTTGGATGGAAGGGAGAATTTGCTAGCAATGAGCTGGGATACTTAGCTGAAGAGATTTCCAAATTTAATGTGGAAAGTGCAGCCTGGCTTCTTCTTGTAGCTTATAATAAAATGCAAGAAGAAAGGGACAAGCTGAGAACTGAACTCTTGGGTACAAAGAAACCAGAAATTGACAGTTTGGAAAATTCTGACTCTCCAGAAAGCAAGTCCCCAGAGAATAGAGCCCCTTGTGAGGATTTAACGAGTTAGCCATCCCACTGTGAATCAAGCTTGGAGGTGGAGTCATCTAGATAGAATTTGTAGGAAGTCCTATTGTCTGATGGTTGGGACCCTTGTGTGCTGCATGCTAAACCAACAAATTTTTTTGTGATAGCTGTATGAACAGAACCATTTCCAGCCTGAATTAAAAGGGACAAAAAACTGACAGGTTGAAGGAAAAATGACTTCAAATGCAGAACCATGGAATCTAAGGTCTGGAATCAAGAAACCTCAGGCCAGAAGCACGGACCCACCCATGCTCATGGAGAGGGTGAGTTTGCCCCAGAGTTTGTGGAGGGTGGGACTTCCTCCCCAATGTTCAGGAAGAGTGTTACCACCCCAGGACTCTCATGCCTGGGAAATTGAGAGGAGCTTAGCTGCCCTGTTGCTCAGGCCTCAGAGAGGGTGGAGCACATTCACCAAGGATTAGGGAGAGCCTGGCCACTACCTCACTGTTCTGAGGTGTTTAAGAGTGTATGCTGGAGATGGTAGATGGTCTAGGTACCACCCAGATGTTTGACGAGGTTGGAACAGAGAACAAGGTGATCTCCCCAATGCTTGGAGATGTTGGAGCCCTCAACCCAGTGTCTGGAGAGAGCAGGGCTGCTGCATAACCCCTGGAAGAGGGGGAACTGCTACTTTCTCAAGCCCTGGGATAAAATGTCATTCTATTAATGACTCTCAGACTTCAAAATCTAATGGAGTTTGCCCTGCAGGTTTTTGGAACTGTTTGGGATCTTAGAGCCTTGTTTTTCTTCCAATTTCTCCTTATGGAAATGGGAACATTCATCCTATGATTGCCCCTCTTTTGTATATTGGAAGCAGACAACTTGTTCTAAGTTTCACAGTTCCACAGCTGGAGGGGAACTTTGCCTTAGAATAGAACACACCTGTAACAGATTTTGATAAGACTATGTATTTAATATCATTACTGAAGTGATTTAAGCTTTTGTGATATTGTGATGGAATAAATGTATTTTCAATATGGAAAGAACATGTCTTTTGGGGGTCCGGAGTGTTGAGGATGCTGGTTTGGAGCTGTTTTGTACTCCACAAAAGGCCGTGTTCTTTTAATCCAATCTTGTCTGGGCAGGACTATTATGAGTGGGACATTTTGAATAGATTGTTTCCATGGAGATATGACCCACCCAATTCAAGGTGCATTTTAATCCCTTTACCAGGTCCATTATGAAGATGAGAGAGAGAGGAAAAATACCCAAAGACATTGGAGACAGCCATTGAAACCAGAACCAGGAGAGAAGGACCATCAGATGTTGCCATGTGCCTTCCCATGTGACAGAGGAACCCTGGATGCCAGCAGCCTTTCCTCAGAGAAGGTATCTTCCTCTTGGTGCCTTAATTAGGACATTTTCATGACCTTAGAACTGCAAATGTCTAACCTAAGAATACCCCATTGAGAAAGCCAGTCCATTTATGGTATATTACATTCCAGCAGCTATAGCAAACTGAAACAGTGACAAATGATTAAAATGACACACAAAGCATAGCAGAAAATGTATAATCAGTGGGACACCTGGTGATATCAATATCAGCGAAGGATAAGTTCAGAGCAAAATATGTTTAGAAGACAAAATCTATTACTATGTGTCGTATCTGGTAGGTTCCTGACAAGAAACAGATGGCCTATTTGAACTGGGATAATTTGAAGAGTGTTGATAAAGACAGTATATTTAAAAGCGTGAATAGAATAGAAGGGAATCTAAGGAGTGTTGCATTACCCCTTAGCTAGCAACATCAGGTCACCATTACTACCTGTAAGTGTAAAGTGTGAGAGGAGGGAGCCAATTAAGGAACTTGAGAGAGAGAGAGAGCAGTATGGAAAGGGTTAGCTTTCTAGATAAGCAAACAGCTGGGTTGCTTATCTGGGGAGGGAACCTGAGGAATAAATACCCCAAACTTGTACTCTTCCCCTTCTTTAATCTCATGAGAAACTACTACATTTCCACTGGAAATCAATGAATATAAATGCTTAGAAATTAACTTAACAAGAAATATGTAGGAACTATATGAGGAAACTATTTAAACATAGCTGAGGAACATCGATAAAGACTAGAAATAATGTAAAAATACACCCTTTTTGTTAGACATAATTAATATTGTAAAGATGGAAATTTTCCCTATGTTTATTTTTAAATTTAATGTAATGAGATTAAACGTACCAAGAAAATCTTGTTTTACTTTTACAAAATCACTCAGTAATACATCTAGAAAAAAAAAAAACAGGTGAGAATAAACAAATTAAATGTTAAATATAAAAAATAGTTGTGACAGGGGAATTGGCTGATGAACTGCAAAATATTAAAATTATTTAGTATTTCATACACATCAATGTGATGATTATTCAGAAATGAACCCAGACATGTATAGGTATTTCATTTATTCTAAACCTTGTATCCATGAGGGTAAGAGAAATTATCAAAAAATGTTGTGATTATTTGCTCACAGCAATAACCCTATTACAGAAGAAAGTATACATATTCTTGGGATGAAAGACCTTTCTATGGATGATGATGATGATGATGATGATGATGATTGTAACACCTAGATTACATTTAGTGACTTCTATCTGCCAGGAATGATTCTAAGGATTTTAAAATTAAAAAAAATGATTTTAATCTTTTCCAGATTTATAATATTGGCTAATGCACCTGCTAGGGCAAAAATTCATAAACAATTGGGAAAAATATCTGACATGCAGGACATAGCATTAATTCCCTTAAATGACAAAGAGTTCATGGAAATCTGTAAGAGGAAGAAAAACCCAAATAGAAAAATGTGTAATTTACAAGGACTGACAGTTCAAAGAGAAGACAGGAAAATGTCCAATAAATATATGTAAGTGTGCTAAATGTTGGGAAAACATGCACATCTAGACAGTAAATAAATACCAAACACTTATCAATTGTCAGACATTCCTTGTGAATTGTGAGGAAAGTAATACTGTCATGTACTTCAAGCAAGAAAGTAAATTGGCATAAACATTTTGGAGGATAATTGCCAATTGCCAATGTAGAGAGATCTACATTTTAAATTTATATTAAATTTTGATGAGCAATTCCAGTATTAGGAATTTAAATTATGGATACTAATTTTTTAAATCCCAAGATACACAAACAAGAGTGTCAACAGAGCATTGTTTATGATGATGCTTTTAAAAAGATAAAACTAACATTTCAAGAGTGAAATGATTTATTGCCTGATGGTAAAATATGGCATAATGGTATATATGATACATATACATAGATATTTATATGTATATACATATATATAAGATATATTTTTAAAAGAATGAGACAGAGTTATATGAACTATTTTGAAACTACTTACGTTTCAATAAGTAATAAAGCCAAGGCACTAGATATTCTATACATGATAATGGTCATATACTTGTATGCATTTTTCTTTTCAGGGAAGATACCCAAAAAGTATTCAAAAATGGTTTCCTTTTGCTAGAAGGATTTGTGTGTTTGAGGGATAGGGATCGTGTCAGTCAGTTCATTGTAGTTAGGTAAAATTTTGTTTGAAATTTCAAACATTGTACAGGTACTACTTTTACTTACAAACTCTCAGAAGAGATTATCTGGACTAAAATATATACATATATTTTGAACACATTTTGCTTCTCCCAAATATTTCTCCATAAAAAAAAAAAATAAAGCCTAGTTCTTAAATGTGCAAAAAAAATATAGCAACCTCTCAGTAGTAAGGGAAGACAATTAAAAGAGATTGGGCAGTAAATCAGGTCACCAGGCCAGCGAACTGGAATTTAAACAAAAGTTGTAATCAGTCCAATTCACAGTATTTTTTTTCTTATGTCACAGATAATTATTTTTATATAATTTTATACATTTGCAGAAAACAAGTTTCGTTTCACATAAAAATTGTATTTTCACATATTCTGGAAAAATCAGATCATCCATCTCCATGGATTTGCATAACCTCAGAGCTATTGCTGAAAAATGACTAATCTTGTTAGATTGGACATATGCTTTCCATTTTCCTCAGTTCACATTTAACTGACCATGCTGAGCACTGAGTATGAAAAATCTAGAAACCAAGGCCTAGAACTTAGAATATGATTGTGTGTGAGCAAGCTTGTGTTTATCTATGCTTGCCCACTCTCCAGTGCAGGTGTGTCATAGCTTGGTTGAGGATTCTTGGTAAATTTCTCTTTATTAAAGATTGAAAGAAAATCCAGTATCTCAAAGCTAGGAAAATCAAGAACAGAAAAAGTTAGAGAAATTCTTATTTTCAGAGAAATTCCAGAATCTTGTTAAGTAACAGAGAATACTGAGTTCTCCTTTTCATCATGCATAATATTTAAATTGTATTTTTGGTTGATATCCATACATGTCCACCTCCGTCTAACTTAGCTTTCAAATTTGTGCCTTGGGAATTGGTCATAATCCAAATGCATGAATGGTTTAAAAGCTCTAAATTTTAGGCAAAACTCTCAGATATTTTCAAAATAGCTAATAGTAACAAAATTATGTTTCTGTTCATCCCTGTTTGTTCTCTGGTGGAGCTGCTGCAAGCAATTAGTAACGTGAAAGATAGGCTTCAAAAGAGAAAATCATGGGAAAAGGCTCAAGATAACTCACAAACTGGATAATCACAAATCCTGCAAATAAACTCAGCTATAGGTATATCAAATGATGATCTGCAAGAATCTGGAGAGAAATAGGGTCATATATGTTTGAAAATCCAATATCAAAATTGTGCCAAGAAATGTGATGACTTTATTGATTTACACAATTGCTGAGTAAAAGGAATACAGCAGATGTCTATATTTTGGGAAATCATTCACACCTGAAAAATGAACATCTCTAATGTTTTTCTACATTAATTCAGATTACTTCATATATTATCTCACCAGCTTGTGAGATGAAAGCTCAATGAGAGACTGATCTAAAAAGTGATGATAAATGATGCTAAATTAAAGCAATATTTAGAAATCTAGGAATAAGTGGCTCCGATGATGATGATTTGCATAAGATGATATACACGAGCATTATAATTTGTTTTGATCTTGCTGAATCCAAGAATGTTTTTCTTCAGTATTCGCATAAAGATACATAAAATGAAAGAAAATAAATTTACATTTTTTGAAAAAGTTTACTAAATTTTGACAGCTAAGAATCCATTATAATTATTGAAAAAATGATCTTAAGTTTATAAAAACATATTGAACAGGAAGGAACTCCAGAATGCCATGGTCATTTTAAGCAAGACCAACTTTATGAATGGTGAATATAATGATTAGCTTTAATGCTTTTCAGTTCTCAGTCACTTTCATATATATTGTGTTATTTCATTTGATCTCCACACAACCCAGGACATTATGATGTTACTGTCTTTATTTAACCTAAGGAAATCAGACTTGGCACAATCAAGGGTCTGGTTCAAGAACACCAGCAGAAATCCAACTGGAAACTAGTCTCCTTTCTAATTTTCAGTGCCCAGTCTTCTCCTAATACCTACTCTCTCCCACCAGCTAGTCAACAAAAATCCTTTGTTATGATTTGAGGATCAACTGAGAAAGCATTGGATACAAAAATTGCTCCTGACTCTGCCCTTGTATGGCTTGTTCTTAAAACAACCCTGATGGTTACTTTAATTTGATTTTACCTCTATCCCATAGGTAATGCCAAACACAACAATCCTAGCTACATGTAAAACATTAGCATTAATAGTAATAAAAATGAGAAAGAAAAAACTTAAATCTTCAGAATACTGCATAGTTTACTAAGTACATACATATACATGACTGCATTTTATATCCGCAATACTGTGTGAAGTGGGCAGAGCAGGTGTTATTATCTTGTCTAGAAAATTTTACAGTCTAGTGCAGGAGATAACACTTTAACAGGGCCCAGAAAAAATCTACTCTAAATTTAATTTCACCCTAAATGGCATTCCTGCTTTCTCTGTATCCATTTCTTTTCTGTTGATTGATCAGGTCCTAATTATTTTACACCAGGTTGGAATAAACCTTATATTATTCCTGTATCACAATTTTGAGGCTTGTACAAGGAGAGGTTAATGGGAGTTTTGGACATGTGATACTTCATAGTTCATTTACTTGTCAATTCCAAGGCTGTTGCAAACCATACATAATTTCCATGATTTCCCAAAATTTCCATAGCTCACATATCTTGAGTGATTTGTCAAGAGGTGGAGTGTTTAATTGGATAAATCTATTTTCCAGGGTCCACTGTGTGCTAAGCCATATGCTAGCACTGAAGGTGGTATGAAAAAGAACATTGCAGCTCACAAAATGACTTCAATTTAAAACTCATCCATGTTTCTCAGTTATGTTTAAAAACAAAATAAAATTTGTTTTACAAACAGGACTAAATATTTATAAAATATGGATATGTATTTTTAGGAAGGATATTATGACATTAAAGTTTTTTCTACTTCAGTTATAGAAAGAGTTAAGTACCTCAAATTAAAAAGATAATAATAATAAATTTTGGTAGCTCTTTCACCGCTGACATCATTGTTTATAGTCCACTGATGCTATTTGCAATATGATATATTCTTGTTAAAATAATTGCACATAATTAAATTATTTCATTTCTATGGGTAATATTTTCTCTATTTTCTTAGATTTCTAGCCTTTATAGGAAAACATTACATTTTTAATGCATTAAAATGAAAAATAGTTTGTATTAAAGTTACATTAACTTTGCTTTTTTCAGCACTGCATAAACATGCAACCCACATTTTAAAAAGAGTATTTAAAACCTGGGGTCTGGAACCTTACTTTTAAATGGAAATATCTTAGTTCATTTTAGTTCCAATTACAATTCTTAGCTTGAATTTTCGCTTCCCAGTTCAGGTCCCTGGAGTGAAGTTTACAGTTCCCTGGTTCAGTTGATTTCCAAACATTTGAATGGAGAAAGATATCTGGCTGAGCATGAAGAGTGTATTTTCCCTACACTGGCATATTTTTAAAAATGAAAATGATTTGGTTATCATTCTTTTCCCTTTCACTTCACATCTACCATCTCCTCTCCATCCCCCTCTACATCAAAAATAATTTTAGAAGATTAGAAACTGGATTTCAAAGTTGAAATTCAAACCAGGGTGTTTCAGAAGGTGTACGTGCTTGCAAATGTAGTCTGAGCACTAATTTGCCTGTATCTTAGTCCACATCTTCTTTGCCTACTGTTAGCCATTAGCTTGCTGAAGTGTTAGTGCTAATGTTGCATTTAAGCTTTTGTGGATGTTGCAGAGATAATAAATGTATGTAGCCATCTCTTTCCACCCTCATAGCTATAAATCTCAACTCCTTGTAGTAGCTTTCAAGGCTTTCTGTAGTCTGGCCCTACCTTACTCATCCAATTTCATTTACAAACTTTTAAGGATCCAAAGCTAAAACTGTTCCCTTCCTCTTCTATTCTGTTTTCCTGATCCTCTTACATTTCTCTCTCCACTTTGCCCTCTTTCATTTTAATCCTTTACCTTACCCCTCCCTATTATCATTGTTCTTTTCCATGACCTCATCATCTCTCTCCTGAACTATTGCAATGGTCCTGTCTCTTGTGTTACTCTACCTCTAACCATAGCCTTCCTTGAATCCAATCGTTCACATTAATACTTAAATTGGATTCTGCTGCTCCACTAGCCCATATGTCTTTCGTGGCTGACCACAGCTTTCAGGACAAAATCAAAGCTGTTTTGATGACACATGGTGCTTTCATTCTTGATGCCCTCGAGTTTCCAACTTCATTCTCTACCACACACCTCATCGCTTTTATGTTTCTTGCACACTTTTGTTCTAACTGAAACATAGATTTCCATGAGGACACTGTAACTCTTTGCCCTCTCAAGCGGTGTCTGTTTTCCCTCCCACACCCCATATACCATTTATCTTGGAAATAGCGTAGTTCTCCTTAATCCTCACTCCCACTTCCAACCTTTCTCACTCCTTAAAGCACTCATTTCCTTTGAAACACAAGCAATAAGGCTATATCAAAGGTACCCATGTTTTCCATAGTCACTCACCACCTGCTTCACTGAACATTTTAGAATCAGGCTTACTGTCTTTTATTTATGGAAACTGCTGTTATCATTCTTGGTGAATTCAGTAGCCATGCAGACATCTGTCTCTGTCTCATTCCAAACCTTCTGAGTTACTTGACCTTTTCACTTCCATTTATTTTGTATTCCATTACATTTTGGCTTCCCATTCTGATGGCTATAGTCTAGAAACTGTATTATAGCTGTACAATCTTCACAAACTCAACTTAAAGTATCACCTTCTCTGTCTATAATCTCCTATCTTGTCATATCCTTTCTTCAAGTACTGTGATTTGAAGAACTTTATGCCACTAAAATTTCCAGACCATTAAAAGGGTCATTTTTCTTATGAACATCATCCCATGAAAATACTCATTTCCCTTTATACCCAACTTTGAAAAACATGGCCAGTATTTTTATGACATCTTCCCTTTATATCCTTACAGCTCCCTTAACCCTCATTCCCAAATTGTTTTTTTTTTTTTAAATCTAATTCTACCTATTCTGTCTGCATCAAAATATTTACAATTGATTGTAGAAGAATACACCACTGTGCTGACTGGTCTCATTCTATATTTATGATTATGAAGTTCACACAGACCTCACTATCTGACAATACTACTGTGTTTTCCTAATAGTAGCCTTCTAAATAACTATTTCACCTCTTCTCTCTTTTCAAACCACTAACACCCCCTTCTCTCTCATCTTATGACTTGTTTCATACTAATGGAGAAAACAGAAAGAAATAATAAGTGAAGCTATCACACTTTCATCCCTAAGTCTATTCAGTCTTCCGCTCTGTAACAACAATGCTCCTTTAAACAACCCTCAAACAGTCCACCTACACATTAGATCCTATTTTCTCTCTCTTACTCAAGACATCAGTTGCTCCATTTTGTTTCTCTTTGCATTATCAATTTCCTTCTGTCTATTGTTCATTCTCATAACCATGCTATAGCTCCCTTATTTATTTATTGTGGAATACAACATAGATACATAGAAGTGATAACTTTCCAAGTGCAATTTAGCAAGCAGTTAGAGAACAAATTTCAAAGAATGTTATGGGTTACAGTTCCACAGTTTCAATTATTTCCTTATTGTGAAAGTTACAGCACCATAGTTTCAGTGATTTCCTTATTGTGAAATATAACATATATACAAAAAAAAGGTGATAACTTTCAAATTATAGTTCAACAAGTAGCTATAGAACAAATTTTAAAGGATGCTATGGGTTACAGTTCCACTATTTCAGTTCTTTCCTTCTAGCTATTCTAGTACCCTAGCAACTAAGAAAAAGAAAATTATATAGAGATTCAGTATTCATAATCCTTTGTTAAATTCCATCTTGTCTGTTGCTACCTCTTCCTCTAATTTACTCACTGTCCTGAACTTCAGGGATGTCTAGGCAGTGAACATCCTAACTTGTTCATGTTGAAAAGGGGTGTCGACTTTGTGTGAAAAGGGAACACATATGGTAGATACATTTGAAGAGGCTATTGCCCTTGAATTTTGTGACTTAGCTTTCATCGGATTTCTCTGAAGGATTTATGTTTCTGAAGAATTAATTTAGTGAGTGAAACTTATAGAGTCAGTGCTGTTTGGGATATATTATGTTTCCCAGAAAAAACCATGTTCTTTAATGCAATCTTATGGGGACAGATATATTTAGTCTTGATTAGGTTGGAACCTTTGGATTAGATTGTTTCCATGGAGATGTGACCCACCCAACTGTAGGTGATAACTGTTTGAATTATTTCCATGGAGGTGTGGCCCTGCCCATTCAGCGTGAGTTTTGATTAGTTTATTGGAGTCCTTTAAAAAGAGCCACACAGGCCCTGATGCTAACACTGACACTTAGAGATGCTTGGAGATGCAGACAGAAGGACATTTAGCTATGAGATGAAGCCCAGAATTTGCTCCAGGATATGCTAAGACAGGACCCTCAAGCACTTAGAGAAAAAAGCCCTGGGAGAAAGAACCAAGAATGCACAGGAGCTAAGAGAGGAGCTGGAACACAACCTGCAATCAACAGACGCCAGCCATGTGCCTTCCTAGATAACAGAGGCCATCAGCCATCTTTCAGTGAAGGTTTCATCTGTTGATGCCTTAGTTTGGATACTTTTATAGCTTTAGAACTGTAAATTTTTAGCCAAATAAACCTCCCTTATAAAAGCCAGTCCATTTCTGGTATTTCACATAAAAGCAGCATTAGCAAACTGGAACAGAGTCTCAAATACGGATCCGGGTATTCTTTAGGGTTTTGGGGGCTACTTTTGACTTTGGCTTATCATACTGTGGTCCTTTAGCATATCTAGGTGACGACTGCATAAGAGTAACCTCCAGGACAGACTCTTGATCTTGACTCTATTTGAATATCTCCCATATTTACAAAATGTGTGTCCTCACATATCCCCTCAGTTCTTACCCTATTTCTCTTCTGGCCTTTGCAATGAAGTTTCTGAAAACTGGTGTCTCCACTTCCTCACATTCCATTCTCTCTTGAATCCATGCCAATGAGGTTTGGCCCCCAAAATTCCAAGAAAAAAACTTTTCCAATATCACTGATGAATTACATGTTGCCAAGTCCTATGATCAATCCTCAGTTTCCATTTTACTCTACCTTTCACCAATAGTTGACATGGGCCATCATATCTTCTTTCTTGAAAAGCATTTTGCACTTGGCTGCTGAGACACTAGGTACTCTTGGTTTCCTCCAATCTCACTGTCCACTCTTTCCTAGAAATCATTTGTTAGATTCTTTGTCTCTTTCTATTCTCTAAATATTGAAATGCCCTAGGGATCTTTTCTAGATTCTCCCTTCTCTTCTCTGTCTATATTCACATGTGTTGTAAGCCCATAGCAGTTCTTAGTCTCTAAATATCATCTTTAAACTTATGAATCCCAAATTTGGCAGCTTAAGTCACCACCTTTCCCTTAAGTTCCAGACCAGCGATTCCAATTGCCCATGAGACATCTCCATTAGAATATCTAATAGGCATCTTAATGATAATTTGCCAAAAAACCAAGGCAAAGATATTGGTGAAATTCAAAGGCTATCCAGTGGATGACTTCAGCCTGGGCCTTAGCCCATTAAGCAACCAAATTCTGGGCTTTTCTACTCTTGTAATTTATCAACTCAGATAGCCAGTCCTCTCAGTCCTGTCTCTCCCGCTCTGTTCCACATCATATATAACCCTTTTCTTCATTATTTTCTTATTTCATGATCCTAACCACCCTCTGGGATACAGCACTCATTCCCATTCTGCAGATGAGAAGACCAAGAACCAAAGGATGAAATTGATTTAGTATTCATTGATTATATGTGGAAGTAATTCTTACTATAGTTTTTATCTTCCATTTTACTTTATCTCTAGTCCAAAATTTCCACTGTACTCTTGGTTGAGATACCAATTCAAGCTGTAGCAGACAAAGGAACCAGCAGTAGATGTGGCTAATGGGTTATCTGAGGAATCTGTGGAAGGGAGCAGTCCATCCACCTAATGTTAAAATGTACTGTTTCTTATCATCAGTATGTGGACATGTTAGAGAAGCATTTATACACAGCTCTGTGATGTGAACAGCCCTGAAAAGACAGACTGAGAAACTGGGATGGAACCTCCAGAAGTGAACTGAACTGAGGCTAATGAAATCAGCTATGGGAGACACAGAAGTTTTGAGTCATTTGAAATAATTTGCATGGTCTTGGAAGATTTCAAGTTTTATTTCTGCTGTTAAAGTCTCATTTCCAAAGTGGGCAGTTTGACGCAAAGGTAGACAACTGTTGGGTATGTCACTGCTTCTGAAGAGGGACAGATAGCTTAATGTAGTAGGGGATTGCTAACATTGAATCCAAAATTTCTTCTTAAATTCCCAAATTTGAATAGAACCCTGCCTATTAAATTAAGTCTAACTAATTCTAAATTTGGCTTCCCTGCTGCCTACAAAACTAGAAAAGGTGGGGTATATTCTGCAAGTAGAAAGTAAAGAGCTGCTTTACACTGTGAGGTTTTGAACGCACTGAAAGAAACAATGCTATTTGGTTATGTCTTCTCAAGGGTGTACCCGGAGAAGGAGACAGGCTTTCCCCCGTAACTGGTAACTGGACACAGTGAACAGGAAGCACCCTACAGACCTCTGTGTTTCAGCTGTCGTGGAGAAAAAAAATAGATATGCGGTTCACCAGCTGGGCAAACCTTCAAACTATCAGTTTCTGTAGCACCTTGACATCAACTTAGAATTACAAAGAGATTTTATATAAATTCTGATGCCCAGGTAACACTCAGGTGAATTAAATCAGAACATCTGGAGGATGAGGTCATTGCATCAGTATTCTTTAAAGTTCCCAGGTAAATTCAATATTCAGAAGAATGATAACTACTATTCTAAAACATCCCAGGAACAAATTGGAATCACGGTGAGTGTTAACCAAGTTTTAGACTTGATTTCTTACGAAAATGGCAAAATGTGTATCTATCTAATCCTCAGCTATTTACACATGCAAGGTCAAATGATAGGATAAAACAATTAACATACTCTTAATAAATATTAAAGATGCATACAGAAGGAAGATATGAGACAGCAGTTGTCACAAGGACCAAGGAAAATGAGGCTACAGGCCCTGAAAGTGAGGTGCATTTTTTTTCAGGTTCTTCCCAAGTTCATTTACTGCACTCACCACCCTGCAAACCTAGCAGTCTTAAACCATTCAATTCATAAACAATCCCTTCAGGCAAGAGAGATCTGCCTTCAGCAGCTGGTTTGTTCAGGCAAGCTGATGAAATGGGTTGTTAAATTTTTTCCCTATCATGTGGAGTAAATTATATCCAGAAAGGAGTTGATATATTCCCATAACATGGGAGCCCATGGTTAGTAAAATCTTCATGGTTCACTAATTACCTTTCTGTTTACAAGTTGAATATTGATCTATTTAATGTGTAATCTTACTAAAACTGTATTTTATATCTATACCTATATCCATCTACATATGACAAATTAGACAAATTTTCAAGAATCTATGGACGACATTCAAAATGAATTCTTCAGTAGGCATTTAATGGAAATTCAATAACAACATGCCCAAAAATTCAAAACAGTAATAGGTCCATTTAAAGTCACTAGAGAACAACCGTGTAAATACATGTAACAAAATGGTCCATTAATAGATCTTATTTACCTACAAAAACGTAAAAGATAAACAGTGCATTTTATAATTAGTAGACTAAACTCAGAGCATTATTAGAAGTGTTCAGACTCAATAATTTCAGAAATGAAAATGTACTAAAATCAGGCATAATTGCTGATAATAGCATCTGGAGTGTTTGGCAATTATTGTTGATTTAGTGAGAAAGGAATCTCTCTTTTTCACTTTTTGTTATTTGAGTGAAAATTTAAAGTCCATGGTGAATTATGTCTCACACATGAGTTTAGTTAAATAGTATCCTTCCCAAGTTGTGCAGAGTTTTACATATTCCCCCATTTATGGAAGACTCTATTAATACTTTATAACTGCTTCCATTACAGGTAACTCCTTCTATTTCATGTGTGAGATTACAATTAGGATTATGCTCTTTGTGATTTTTAAAAATTTTCTATTAATTAGAATGAAGGTCAGTGAAAATGTTGCTACTACAGCTTGCAAACCAAAATGCCTACAGTTATTTTCTGGTACTTCACCTGAGAGATTGTTTTCAATCTTGCAGTCTAGTTGTTTACACAAGAATGTCCTCTGTTCATGCAGTCACACAGGGTCCCACACTCAGAAAAATTCCATGCTCGTTTTAATGATCCACTGTTGCATCCTGAAATTCTTAATTTTTGAACAAGTGCGCTGTATTTCCATTTGCACTGGAACCCACAAATTACATCAACAGTCCTGAATCCAATTCATCTTCCCCTCCTGGGTTAGCCCCATGCTGAAATACTGAATCTTCCTGATTATTTCTCTGACTGATTTATGCTTGAATCGGCCCCCAATTCAGAATTTCATGTTCCAAGCTGACCAAATTATATTTACTTTTCTTAAAAATCTCACTCTTTCTTTCCTCTGCAACTCTATCCATGCTGATACTTCTGCCTTCGTTTTTTTTTTTCTCACTTCACTTAAGAAATTCTGCTCATCCCTTAGTTTTCAGCTCAGACATAATTTTTTTCATAAAGCTTTCTATGACTCTCAAAGCCCAAGTTAGAAGCCCTTTCTGAAGCACCCTGAAATTTCCCTATCCCAGTGCCTGTCCAGTATTTCGTAACTGACTGTTTATTTGCCTGACTTTCTTAGACTACAAACTATAAAGACAGGGTTAATGTCTATATTGCTCATTATTAACCATCACTGCAAAGTAGACACTCGATAAATATTTAATGAGTTCTGGGTGTGGTATAGAAAAGACTGCAACAGCAACAAATCTTGATTCCTTGCTCTCACTTTTCAACTCTGAGTATTACAGGATTTCTCCTTAATTAAACACATTTATTCCATTTTCCAATGCTTGTCTATATTCATGGTCAGCTTGATCTAACATCCTTACCAGTAATAATCAACGGCATGAACCAAATAGCTTTGCAATGGCAGAATGTTTATTAAAGTGTTATGTCTAAGGGACATTCATTCTCAAATTTATGGAAAGATTTCAGATATATCAGGCTCGTCTCTACAAAACTAATATAACAGGTCCTCCTGAGTGTGGAAATAATCACAATCAATTTGTTTATTTGTTTGACTGTTTCCTTCTAACTCTTCTGCTCACTTTTTCCACCTCTTCTGTTCTGGCTTTCTGCAAGCTGAGTAAATATGCTTATGAATGGGTGCGTGCACACACACACACACACACACACATGCTCATTCATACTCATGTATTTGTATATTTAATGAGTTAATTGTATAATGTGTGTGACTTTTATGTCATTGAAAATGTTTGACTTTGTCTCCATAACTTTTCTCAGATGCAGTGTTATTTTTCTTGTATACCATATGGTGTAATATAAAGGTAATATGAAGGGTAAGAAATAATATTTTTTGACAAATAACTAAGCTGCAAAATAATAATCTGATATCTGAGCATCTATGTGTCAGATGTAATCATAGGCAAAAGATAGAAAGAACCAAGGGATTGCTTTTTAAGGAAATTAAATTATTATCTTGAAACTATTTCAAAAATATAACTTGAAAGGGCATACACATGACATAAGTGTTCTTTGGATTTTGATTGATTCCTGAGTGATCCTGGGTGAGATAAATCATGGTGATATGCTTGTCTTATGGCTAAACTCTCATCCCTCGTGTCAGGAAATAAACTCCTTTTGAGCAAAGAGCCTTGCTCAAAGCCCCAGAGCAGCTGAAGCAGACTGTGACTCAAAGCTTTTTGAGGTGATTCAATCCTTCGTTGTACCTCCCAGGGCTTTCAGGAGCTAGATGCAATGTTCCCTTTCGTGTTTTAAGATTTTTCTGTGTGGTAATTGACACAGCAACTGGTACAACATTTTTAGGCATCTGTCCATACAAATAGCTCCTGATGTGATGACTGAGCATGTCTTGGGGTTTTGTACATTTTCTCAGTAGGACAAATGTCAAGATGCAGAATATCAAAGTTCTGAATTCCTTAGAACAAAAGGAGGAAAAATCTGCAACATTTGCAATGGAGGAATGAAGATCTAATATACAGGGTGTGTGCTGACAGCTAAAAGCTGTAGAACTGCTGCATTGGTTGGGTTGGTTTTAATGGTATCTTGCCATAACTAAATAGTTAATAAATTTGGGTATATTTCTTCCAAAATCTCTAAATTTAAGCAATTTGGAGATTAAGATTCTTATCAAGTGGCATTTTGTATTTCGTTCTGTTCCATGTTATTTATGCAGAAGCCAATGGATATTTAACCTTTGAGAAACCTGCATTAAATCAATATTACATTACTGTTTAAATGCCATTAGTTGTATAGCTGCAAACTCAGATATTTTCTCCATCAGAAAATCAGAAATCACTAAATAAAACTGAGATAATTAACAATGAATGCCTGCAACTCATATTTTATGTACAAAATATTATCTCTTTCCATTCATAGTTTGACATTGTTGCCTATTATGCAAGTAATGGAAACCTACATTCTGTAACTTGCATAGCAATGAAATTCTTCAGTGACCTCATGTATGTTTCTATGGCAGCAAATTCATCTGGAAATATCACAGCACTTTGATTTATAGTTGGTCATAGATGAAACTCCTGAATTATACAGTTTAAAAGGCTAATTCCAAAAGGTATCTTAGGTTGAAGTTTGTAATGCAAAATAATAGCTAACATGGTATTTATATTTTTAATGATTATGCACTGCTACTTCTGAATGTGAAGTAACACTTTTATTAATCAAATACCCAGTGATTAGAATAGTTACAAGGAAGGTACATACCAGCAACAGAATAAATGAATATAGTTTTGGCATTTCTCCACTGCTGCTGGCTACATTGCCACTAGTCCCCACACCTCATCCTCTCCATTTTCCCCAGGACTTTGCCACACTGTTTCTTCAGCTCTAATAGAGGAGCGCATCTATATCGCCTGAACTGAAGTGGCTTCTCTGGATTGCTGGGCATTTGATCTCAGGATAGATTAGTTAGTGGAGCCAAAGTCACTTTAAATTTGGCAAAGCAGCAATGAGCTAGATATGAAAGTTAATAAAATAAGCCATGCATTTACAAAAAGACCTCTCTTCTTATGTGACATCTAGAGAAAAGGAAAGGGAGTGGATGTTGCTAGGATCTGCCTGTGCCATAGGCTGGAAACTGAAGCCTCCAGTGTTCACTCTGGCTCCTTTCCTGGCTCTTTCCTCTTCCTGGTTTTGCTCAGCAGTTCTGGGAGCTTATGTTCACTGACCTCAGGCCCGGCTTTTATCTAGAGGAACAGAGGTGAGAGAAGCGATACCCGTTAACAACTCACAAAAGCTCAGAAGGGTAAACAATTTTAACTCAGAATATGATTCAACTGTTAAAATTACCTAAACAACTTTACGTAAACTGCGGCACTTTTAAGTCAGAATAATACTTATCTACAACAGTGTGAAATAACCGAAGGTGTTTCTGCTCTATCACCACACGTGCATTCTGACAAAAATGTCATATTCTGCAAAATCGTGTACTAAAAGCCACAGGGCTTATGGGAAAAATAAGGTTAGAGGCCATCTATCCATAAACTTATGGTAACTCTGTAACTGGATTCCTAATGAAAATAAAAACAACCTAATATGCACTTAGAATCACCAGGAGTCCTTTGCAGCTGTAACCTGCTTTGCAGCTCCTCAGACTTGTATGGCTTTGAAATTAGATTCACATCTGATAGAAGTCAGTTTCCTCAAAATTAACAACATTACTCAGGGTTAACTTTCTTTATCAATTAGTATTTTAACTTGGAGAAAATGACTTTGCAACTTCTTTATCTGTTTTGCAGCTTCCCCAGAGAGCTTAACATAGTGAAAATAATGACTAGATCATAGGTATCTTGCACTGAGGTAGCACACTTCTGCAAGATGTTGTGTTTTTTCATAAGGTCTTCATATACTTGATATATTTTATCTTTAGTCAGTGGAAAAACCTTATCATATCCCTTCAAATTATTAACATGTTGAGGAAAATTGTATATGAACCATCAGGACTCCTCCCAACTAACATTATAGCCCTTTATGTATGTGCTAATTTAAATCAAAGAAACACACATTGTATTTTGGGGGATGGGAAAAAATTAAATTAGAAAAATTAAAAAGAGAAGAAACACCACATAATGGAGAGACTACCATTTCCCAATGCATATTATCTGTGTCTTGGACAGCAGGCCTTCCATGACATTCACATACACACATGAAATCCATGTTTCTCTCTTCAGTGTGTCACTGTAAGCTTCTCTAAATGTGCATACACTCTCTTGCCCCTTTCTGTCTCTCTCTCTTTAGATTTGCACACCCCTGAGCCTCTACACATCTACATGAACCAGTTCTCTCCTGTTAGCTCAGCTTCCATCAAGCCCTGAGATCTGTAGTAGCAACTCAACTCAGCATCAACTCTCCTTCTAGGAAAATTCTCAAATCCTTTGATTGAGCTTCTTCTCTTTAGTAGGAGATAAGATCAGTTTTTGACTGGAGGAGGAGCGAGTTTATAAAAGTGAAAAAGGAGACAAAAACTGGATATGCAATTGTGAAGACCTCAAATTATGATTTAAAGTGGTTTGACTTTATACAATTAATGTGACAAGACATAATTAAACATTTTTAAGTGCTGTGGAAGAATTTCCAGAAATAAGCAGAATTCTTTTTCATTCTAGCACAAAGCAAACATCTGAAAGAGTCTATGAAGAGCAAGAAGAGAAGGAGGGTAAAGAAAGTCCTGAAGCATCAAGAAGCCCCAGATATGAAACAGGCAGCCTGGGATGGGGAGTTGGGGTGGTCCTGCTCAATTATTTAGAGTGCTAGCGCAGGCGTCAAGTAAAGAGAACTGAGGGGATGACAATCACCTCTATCTTCATTTGGTTTAGTACTTGTCACTGAAGACAGATTTACTGTTGTGCTCCTGTATCTTTGCATTTCAAACCAGTTTTGTAAAACCTGCCCTGTGGGGAAAGCACTGATGTTCCTCCCTATCCCACTCATTTACCTGCGTGCTACTTCCCTAACAAATGAGGATAGGTATCCTAACCTTTACTTCCCTTAACTTCCCTATTCCACCATTCATACATTTTTTTTTTCTGCTTTCCTTTGTAAGTAAGAATCTTAAATTCCACAGAATCCCTATTTTAGATTACATGCCTGCATTAAAGGTTAAGATTCAAGACCTCTCATCACAAGCTCCAATTTTTATTATTTTTCCAAAACAAATTCTGTGCTGGGAAAAAAACAAAAGTCTTCTGTTTTAGTTATCTAGGCTGCTTAAAGCACATACCAAGAAATGGGTTGGCTTAAACAATTGCAATTTATTATCTTACAATTTGAGGCCGAGAAAATGTCCAAATCAAGGCATCAAGGTGATGCTTTCCTCCCAAACACCAGCTGCCAACGACTCTTGGCTCCGCTGCCCCAGGGTAAGGCACATGGTGGTATCTTCTGATCTCTCCCTTTGCTTCAAGGTTTCATTGATTACGGCTTCTAGCTTCTGTGGCTTTCTCTCTCTGTGTCTGAATTTCATTCTCTCATAAAGGATCCCAGTAAGACAAATAAGACCCATCCTGATTGAGGTGGGTCACACCTTAATTGAAGTAGCCTCATCAAAAGGTCCTATTTACAAGGAGTCCACACCTACAGGAATGGATTAAATTCAAGAACATATTTTTTCTGGGGTATATACAGCTTTAAATCACCACATCTTCTTTATGCCCATTATCTGAAAATACCTTGTTCATCCTCCTTTTTATTCCAATTATTTCTATTTTTATTAAAATTTGCATCCATTTCATTCCATTACAGACTACCACCACCCAAGGGGGTATTTCCATAACCTTTATTCTCTTGGTTCCACAATGCAAAACATATTCTATCCACTCCTTCCACATCCTTCTCTTTCTAAAATATGTGGCCATGTGCATTCCAATACAATCAAAGATGGCAGATAGACTTAATCTTAAATACTTAATCCAATGGATAAACATAGTAAGTAACCTATAAATAAAAGATCAACAACTGAATGGATAAAATATACAATATAAATAAATAATTTTATGTGAAATGTTGTTTTTAAGTATTGACATTACTGGAATAAAATGGAAACTATGTGGAGATAATATTCCAGTTATTTGACAAACTCTCACACAAGTAGAGCTGAAGTTAAAATAAAATTTCATGTGAGTAGTAGGATATGAAGGGAAAGAGATTTAGGATCATTTAAAATAACCTCCTGTCAAAGAGTGAAACTTAAACATGATACAATGGTAGCAATGCTTGAAAATAAGTTCTGAAGACTTGACAAAAAGTAAGAATTGAATTTACACAGTGGATATGTAACACTGAATTTTCTTGCCCAAATGTATGGGAAAAGAGATGGGACTGGATGAAGTTTCCTCCAAGGATTTTTTTAAGCCCTCTAACACTGCAGGAACAAGGTAAAGCCACAAGATAACAGTTGATTACTATTTCTTCATTGAAACTAATCCTCAATTTCATTTCCAAATTTATGGGAATGTGGAAAGAATAAAATAGTTCTATCATTTAGACTTTTCTGCCAAGCTGTGAAAGTTTTCATTTATAACTTCAAATCTTTAGAAGTCTCAATAAATAACTTTCTCTTGATGTCTTTCTCCCGATCCATTCTTCCTTCTGAATTAAGACAGACGAATGAGTTTGTTTCTACCAGCAGAATTTAAACATAAACAGAGAGCTTGGGCTCTGGAGTTAAAAAGATCTAAGTCCAAAGCCTGACTTTACCATCTGCTAGTTGTGAGACCTTCACCTATTTGACCTTTAGTTTCCTCATTTTTGTATATGAGATGAAGAGGAAGGCAAACATATGTTTATATAGGAGAAATAAAAATATTACCCCACAGAATTATTATGAGGATTAAATATACCATATAAGTACATAATTCCTGGCACATGGTAAGTACCCAATAAATGGTTGGCTTAATTACTACTACTACCACCTAAAAGAAAGTTCTTGATAAGCATCAAGAGAGTCATTAATTACTCTTTATACCAAACCTAAGGAGCAGCATAATTGGAGCCACTATAGTTAAGTTAGTTGTGAGTAAAAAGGAAGATATCAGATTTCTCTTTGGAAAAGGAAAATGAGATCAAATAAATGTTTACTCTGTCGGGAAAATTGAAAAGATGGTTACAAGAAGTCATGTCTATGTGAATGATTAAAGATAATGCATCTTTTTAAGACTGATATAGAAGCCCAACACCTGCTACACAGTGATAAATCAAATACAGCAGAAGTAATCAGACAGAAGCCCCCTCCCGTGGATAGTCTTGCATTCATTAAGTATTAAAAATCATGCTTTAAAAATAAATAAATAAAACTTGATATACATCATGTCTTATGATTTTCATAAAAATCCCAAGGAATATGTATTATATTAATTTGACAACAGAGAAATCTCAAGTTCTTAAAGGGCTGGTAAGCAAATTAATAACTGCACTGGGACAGGACGTGGATCTCTTCAATACTCCTCAGTGTTCTTTCAGTATTCAGTTTTGTGCTCTCTGTAGAAAATAAGGCCAAGTACAGAATCTCAGGGTAGGATGATATCTAGCAGTGTTAGTGTGTAGGAAGCGTAATTTATTATATAAGAAATTTACAAAAACTCATATGAGAAATAAATTCTGATGTTTCTGTCTAGTCTTCATATTATTTACATTTTTTCCCTCTGCCTCTCACTCTTCATCTTTGGTAGATTATGTTTTCCTCTGGCATTTTCCCTTATTTACTCATCTTTCCCTTAAGCTCTGTTTCTTTTGCTGCTGCTCATTCTTTTGGAGTCTCTTTGCAATCTTTGAATTAATTCTTTCTCTGGCTAATTTGCCCTCCAATTTTCAACTCATGCTTTGTTATTTTATTACAAATTCTGGAGTGTTGACAGCTCTGTGTTTATGGGTTGGCAAGACCCCACTGAAAATATTGTGTAAGTGGAAAAAGAAGACGGCCCCTCAAGTGAAAGAACAATTTGGAAGAGAAGGGAGAGTGGTCAGGAAGGACACTGACACCAAAGTTTTATTCAATATCCCTTCTCCGTGAAATAGCAACTCTCAGCAAGTCTCCCATCTTAGCATGTATACTCAATTGTAATTGCTTCCTCACTAACCCATATTCCTACCAGTTTATAAGTTGTATATAAGGTAGGAAAAATGTTTATCATGTTTACTATTGTGTTGCCTGTATTGAGCACTGCACTGAAAAATATGTGTAATAAACACATACATGATTTCAGGCTTACTATTCTCAAGTTACTAGGCTAGATACATTATATTTTATCACATGCAATACAAATGTGGTATAATCATTAGTTAAAAAAGAGGAAACAGATTCAGAGTGGATGAGTATTCATCTAAGATCAAATAGCTAGTAATTGATTGTGTCAATATTGAGCCCATAACTTATTGACTCCACGTTCTTTCCATTACAGCTTGGGGACAAAACTAGTTGTAGCAACAAAAAACTGATAGAACTAACTAGTCTTTGCTTATTCCCTTCATCTTCTTATTGTCACAGGAAACTCTCTCTCTCTTGATTGCACTCCAAACTACATTACTCAAAAAATCACTGAATTCTGGATTAGAATTAATCCAACATCTTGCTCAACAGCATACTTAGAAGATTAATGTAAAGACCCTGTATGTTTTCACTACATATTATTTACAAACACACTCTGTTGTTTACTAATGACTACTGTAATTGTTGCATTATTACTTAAAGCAATAACTGCTTAGGAAATAGGTAGAAAACACCATGACAATCTTCAGAGAAGTTAGTTATGTCATCTTAGCAAACACATGCCAAACCTGATATGTTTGTTTTTAATAATACTTCACATAAATAGTATTTTAATATAAATTTCATTTTCAAAAAGAAAAAAAAAATGTGAACTGAGAGATATCATTAAGTTAGATGAAAATGTGCCATAAATTAACAATTTGAAAATATTAATATTAAAAATTTAAATAAATTTCAGTCTGGACATGGTAGCATAAATTCCTTTTTTCCCTGCTCTTACTCACTAATCGCATCAATAAACCTTGGAAATGGCAGAAGACACAACATAAAGGGACATCTGAAAGGTGGCAAGAAGACAAGATGTTCTGAAACCCCAGGACCAGAGGAAAAGCACAGATGGAAGGTATCTTGCATCTCCACTTTGAACAAAAGGCCACACCGACCCAGTGTTTTCTGACTCCTGAACTAGCAAAAGAAAGAAACCCAGCTCAGCTTAATTCTTACCCCTGAATAAATAGAGATTTTGCTGGCAACAGCAGACAAATCCAACACCACCTGCTAGGGGATCCACTTGGAGCCCTGCCAATGACAAGTGGTCCCATAAAAGACCAGTGGTGCCCCAGTGGCAGTAGATAAACTAAGAAGACCAAAAGAATACTGAAAAGGCTCTTAAAATTAAACTTCCATAGTAATTACACCCCACAAAAGTAGGTCAAAACCCACATGCCAAACCAAAACTCGGGGATTTTATTTAAATTGGACCCAAAATGTCCTAAATAATAGATGCAATTTCCAGGATACAATAAAAAAAATCCATCATGCCAAGAACCAGAAAACAATTACAACTTAAATAAAGAAAAACAGTCAACTGATGTAAACATAGAGATGATTCAGATCTGGAATTATTTGGTAAGGATATCATACAAATGTTTCAATGATCAACTGCAAATTCTCTAGAGAAAAATTAAAAAAAAAAAAGAAACTCTCAACAAGTAAACAGAAGCTATAAACAAGACCCAAATATAAGTATAGAAATGAAAAATACAATAACAGAAATATAGATGATGAACTCAGAGTGGAGATGACAGAGGATTAAATCAATGACTCAGAGCACAGAACAGCAGAATTCAGCCAATCTGAACAACAAAGTGAAATTAAACTGAAAAATAAAAATGAACAGAGCCTCAGGGACCTTTAGGAAAATAACAGTAGATCCAATATTTATTTCTTTAGAGTCCCAGAATAGTGGAGAGAAGGAACTGAAAAGCATTTGAAGAATGCCTAAAATAGAACAAGGGGTAAAAAGTCCCTGTTCTAGTTTGTTAATGCTGTAGGAAAGCAAGACACCAGAAATGGATTGGCTTTTATAAAAGGGGGTTTATTTGGTTACACAGTTGCAGTCTTAAGGCCATAAAGTGTCCAAGGTAACACATCAGCAATCGGGTACCTTCACTGGAGGATGGCCAGTGGTGTCCGGAAAACCTCTGTCAACCGGGAAGGTATCTGCTCCAAAGTTCTGGTTTCAAAATGGCTTTCTCCCAGTACGTTCCTCTCAAGGCTTCAGCTCCTCAAAAATGTCACTCTTAGTTGCTCTTGGGGCGTTTGTCCTCTCTTAGCTTCTCCAGAGCAAAAGTCTGCTTTCAAAGGCCATCTCCAAAATGTCTCTGTAAGCTGAAGCTCCTCTCTCAGTTCCAGTGCGTTCTTCAAAGTGTCCCTCTTGGCTGTAGCTCCTCTTCAAAATGTCACTCTCAGCTGCACTGAGTTCCTTCTGTTTGTCAGCTCATTTATATGGCTCCAGTGATTTAATTTAGACCCACCCTGAATGGGTGGGATAACACCTACATGGAAATTATCCAATCAAAGTGATCACCCACAGTTGGGTGGATCATATCTCCATGGAAACATCCAATCAAAAGGTCACACCCTAATCAAAAAGACTAATCAATCTGTCCCACAAGATTACATCAAAGATAATGGCATTTTGGGGGGCATAATACATTCAAACTGGCACAGTCCCCAACTGGTAGCAGAAACAGATCAAGAAGGTAAGAGCACCTCAAACAGGATAACACTCACCCTACAGTTCCACAGGAAATCACATCATAATTAAACTTTTGAAAACTAAAGACAAAGAAAATCTCTTGAAGGAAGCAAGAAAAATGGTACATTATTATATGGGAAAAATAATTTGAATGACAGCATATTCCTCATCTCAAACCATGGAACCCAGAAAGTAGCATAATATTTTTCTACTGCTGAAATAAAAGAGCTGCCTATTGCAAATTCAATGTAAAGCATATGAAAAGATGCTCAACTTCACTGGCTATTTGGGAAATGCAAATGAAATGCCATTTCACACCTACTAGAATGGCCATTATAAAACACACATACATGCACACACACACACACAGAAAATTACAAGTGCTGTAGAGGATGTGGAGAAAAAGGTACGCTTGTTCACTGTTGGTAGAAATGTAGAATGGTGTAGCCCCTCTGGGAGGCAATTTGGCAATTCCTCAGGAAGCCAAGTATAGAATTTCCATATGATCCAGTAATCCCATTAATAGGTATGTATATACATGGAAGAACTGAAAGCAGCAACACAGACATTTGCACACTGATGTTTATAGCAGCATTATTCATGATTGCTAATAGATGGAAATAGCACAAATATCCATCATCTGATGAGTGGATAAACAAACTGTGGTATATACATATAATGGAATATTATACGCTGTAAGATGGAATGAAGTCATGATGCATGAAACAACATGGATGAGCCTTGAGGACATTATGTTGAGTGAATTAAGCCAGAAACAAAAGGACAAATATCATATGGTCTCATGGTCTCACTAATATGAAACAACTACAAAGAGCAATCTCTAGAAGTTAAATTAGAGGGCACAGGTTATAAGGAAATAGAAAGATGGTAGAGATAAGCAACTGATGCTTAAGGTGTATAAGAATGTTTAATAAGGGTGATTGTAAATGTTCAGAAGTGGACAGTACAATACTGTGTGATGGTAGTACAATAATATAGTGTGATTAACAAAGTTGAGTGTGAGCATGGTTGAAAGAGGAAGGCTAAGGTTGTGTCTGTCACCAGAAGGAAAGCTAGAGAAGAAAACCTGGGACTGCATAATTTAGCAAAAATTAGAGTGGATGATGATGGTGGTGAATTGTACAAATATAAGAAAGTTCCTTCATGATCTAGAACAAATTGTACGTCACTATTATAAGATGTTAATAATAAAGTGATATATGGGAAAAATACAATTAATGCAAAGTGAGGTCTATAGTTAACAGTAACATGTAATATTCTTTATTTAATTGTAACAAGGGCACTATTCCAAAGCTAAAGGACAACAATAGGGGGATATTATGAGTATGGGAATATATTTTCAGGAGCAATGAGAATGTTCTAATATTGATTGTGGCGGTGAGTTTTATAAATCATATTTGATATTTGAAACAAAATTATAATACCATCTACAACTCAACACAATGCTATTTATTTTTTTATTCATTTTATTGAGATATATTCACATATCATGCAGTCATACAAAACAAAGCATACATTCAATTGTCCACAGTACATCCACATATTTGTGCATTCACCACAAAATCAATCCCTGACACCTTCATTACAACACACACAAAAATAACAAGAATGAAAATTAAAGTGAAAAAGAGCGATTAAAGTAAAAAAGAACACTGGGTGCCCTTTTTTTGTTTGTTTGTTGGTTTGTTTGTTCCCCCCATTTTTCTACTCATCCATCTATAAACTAGACAAAGGGGAGTGTGGTCCATATGGCTTTCCCAATAAAATTGTCACCCTTCATAAGCTATATTTTTATACAATTGTCTTCAAGATTCATGGGTTCTGGGTTGTAGTTTGATAGTTTCAGGTATTTACTGTTAGGTACTCCAATTCACTAGAACCTAAAAAGGGTTGTCTATATTGTGCGTAAGAGTGCCCACCAGAGTGACCTCTCGGCTCCTTTTGGAATCTCTCTGCCACTGGAGCTTATTTCATTTCCTTTCACATCCCCCTTTTGGTCAAGAAGATGTTCTCCATCCCACGATGCCGGGTCTAGATTCCTCCTCGGAAGTCATATTGCATGTTGCCAGGGAGATTTACTCCCCTGGCTGTCTGATCTCACGTAGTGAGGAGGGCAGTGATTTCACCTGCCAAGTTGGCTTAGCTAGAGAGAGAGGGCCACACCTGAGCAACAAAGATGCATTTGGGAGGAGGCTCTTAGGCACAATTATAGGGAGGCCTAACCTCTCCTTTGCAGCAACAGTCTTCCCAAGGGCAAGTCCTGTGGTAGAAGGCTCAACCCATCAGACCACCAGTCCCCTTATGTCTGTGAGCACATCAGCAACCATTGAAGTAGGGAAGCCCAATACTCCTGCATTTTCCTAAAGGGGGCTCTGCATATTTTTTTCCATTTTTTTTTTAAATAAACTCTTTTTTTTTAATCAACTATATCAAAAAAAATTTTTATAAGCATACAATAAAAGAACATTTCAAACAAACCATAACAAGGGAGTAAGAAAAAGACAACTAACCTAAGATAACTACTTTACTTCCAACATGTTCCTACTCTACCCCAAGAAAATAACCTAATATAGCAACATTTCTGTTAACTTGTTCCTACCATACCCATCAGAAATTAACAGACCATCGTCATCCCTGGGCATTCCCAGAACATTAAATTTACCCATGATAGCTTATCTGTTCTTATTGGGTTATATGTCCCCCTTCCTTAATTGCTCTCTATCACTAGTTCCCCTACATTCTACATTATAAACCATTTGTTTTACATTTTTCAATGTTCACATTAGTGGTAGCATACAATATTTCTCTTTTTGTGCCTGTCTTATTTCTCTGAGTATTATGTCTTCAAAGGTTCCTCCATGTTGTTATATGTTTCACGACATTATTCCTTCTTACAGCCGCGTAGTATTCCATCTTGTGTATATACCACATTTTATTTATCTACTCATCTGTTGAAGGACATCTGGGTTGTTTCCATCTCTTGGCAATTGTGAACAATGCTGCTGTGAACATTGATGTATAGATATGTACTTGTGTCACTGCTTTCAGATCTTCCAGGTATATACCGAGAATTGCAATCACTGGATCAAAGGGTAACTGTATACCTAGTTTTCAAAGGAAGTGCCAGACTGACTTCCAGAGTGGCTGAACCATTATACAGTCCCACCAACAATGGATAAGAGTCCCAATTTCTCCACATCCTCTCCAGCATTTGTAGTTTCCTGTTTGTTTAATGGCAGCCATTCTAATTGGTGTGAGATGGTGTGTCATTGTGGTCTTAATTTGCATCTCTCTGATAGCTAGGGAAGCTGAACATTTTTTCATGTGTTTCTTGGCCATTTGTATTTCCTCTTCAGAGAACTGTCTTTTCATATTTTTTGCCCATTTTATAATTGGGCTGTCTGTACTATTGTCATTGAGTTGTAGGATTTCTTTATATATGCAAGATATTAGTCTTTTGTCAGGTACATGGTTTCCAAAAATTTTTTCCCATTGAGTTGGCTGCCTCTTCATCTTTTTGACAAATTCCTTTCAGGTACAGAAACTTCTAAGCTTGAGGAGTTCCCATTTATCTATTTTTTCTTTTGTTGCTTGTGCTTTGGGTGTAAAGTCTAGGAAGTGGCCGCATAATACAAGGTCTTGAAGATGTTTCCCTAC
This sequence comes from Choloepus didactylus, assembly GCF_015220235.1. NCBI lineage: Eukaryota > Metazoa > Chordata > Mammalia > Pilosa > Megalonychidae > Choloepus > Choloepus didactylus. The sequence goes on from NC_051326.1 coordinate 40,098,132, forward strand.
ATTATCTTCTAGGAGTTTTATGGTACTGTCTTTTATATTGAGATCTTTGATACACTTTGAGTTAATCTTTGTGTAGGGTGTGAGGTAGGGGTCCTCTTTCATTCTTTTGGATATGGATATCCAACTCTCCCAGCCCCATTTGTTGAAAGGATTGTTATGTCCCAGTTCAGTGGCTTTGGGGGTCTTATCAAAGATCAGTCAGCCATAGATCTGGGAGTCTATCTCCAAATCCTCAATTCAATTCCATCGATCAATATGTCTATCTTTGTGCCAGTACCATACATTTTGACAACTGTGGCTTTATAATAAGCTTCATAGTCTGGGAGTGTAAGTCCTCCCACTTTGTTTATCTTTATTAGTGTCTTTAGCAATTCGAGGCATCTTCCCTTTCCAAATAAATTTGACTACCAGCTTTTCCAAGTCTGCAAAGTCAGTTGTTGGACTTTTGATTAGGATTGCATTGAATCTGTAGATGAGTTTGAGTAGAATTGACATATTAATGACATTTAGCCTTCTTATCCATGGACATGGAATATTTTTCCATCTTTTAAGGTCCCTTCTATTTCTTTTAGTAGAGTTATGTAGTTTTCTTTCTATAGATCTTTTACATCTTTGGTTAAGTTTATTCCTAGGTACTTGATTTTTTAGTTGTTATTGAAAATGGTATCTTTTTCTTGAGTGTCTCTTCAATTTGTTCATTTCTAGCATACAGAAACATTACTGACTTATGTGCATTAATCTTGCATCCTGCTACTTTGCTAAATTTTTTTATTAGCTCTAGTAGCTGTATCATCAATTTCTCAGGGTTTTCCAGATATAAGATCATATCATCTGCAAAAATGACAGTTTTACTTCTTCCTTTCCAATTTGGATGCCTTTTATTTCTTTATCTTGCCGGATTGCCCTAGCTAGCACTTCCAGCACAATGTTGAATAACAGTGGTGACAGCGGGCATCCTTGTCTTGTTTCTGATCTTAGAAGGAAGGCTTTCAGTCTCTCACCATTGAGTACTAGGCTGGCTGTGGGTTTTTCATATATGCTCTTTATAATATTGAGGAAGTTTCCTTCAATTCCTATCTTTTGAAGTGTTTTTATCAAAAAGCGATGTTGGATTTTGTTGAATACTTTTTCAGCATCTATTGAGATGATCATTTGATTTTTCTCTTTTGATTTGTTAATGTGCTGTAATACATTAATTTTCTTATCTTGAACCATCCTTGCATGCCTGGAATGAACCCCACTTGGTCATGGTGTATGTTTTTTTAATGTGTCTTTGGATTCAATTTGCAAGTATTTTGTAGAGAATTTTTGAATCTATATTCATTACGGAAATAGGCCTGTAGTTTTCCTTTTTTGTAGCATCTTTGCCTGGTTTTGGTATTAGATTGATGTTAGCTTCATAAAATGACTTAGGTAGTGTTCCACTTTCTTCAATGTTTTGAAAGAGTTTAAGTAAGATTGGTGTCAGTTCTTTCTGGAAAGTTTGTTAGAATTCCCCTGAGAAGCCATCTGGCCCTGGGCATTTATTTGTGGGAAGCTTTTTGATGACTGATTGGATCTCTTTGATTGTGATTGGTTAGTTGAGGTCTTCTATTTCTTCTCTGGTCAGTCTAGGTTGTTCATATGTTTCCAGGAAATTGTCCATTTCCTCTACATTATCCAGTTTGCTGGCATACAGTTGTTCGTAGCATCCTCTTATAATTTTTTTAATTTCTTCAGGATCTGCAGTAATGTCACCTTTCTCATTCATTATTTTGTTTATATGGGTCTTCTCTCTTTTTGATTTTGTCAGTCTAGCTAGGGGCTTGTTAATCTTGTCGATCTTCTCAAAGAACCAACTTTTGGTGTTATTTATCCTCTTTTTATGTTCCCTATGTCATTTATTTCTGCTTTGATCCTTGTTATTTCTTTTCTTCTACTTGGTTTAGGATTGGTTTGCTGTTTATTTTCTAGCTTCTTCAGTTGATCCATTAGTTCTTTAATTTTGGCTCTTTCTTTCTTTTTAATATATGCATTGAGTGCTATAAATTTCCCCCTCAGTACCACTTTTGCTGCATCCCATAGGTTTTGGTACGTTGTGTTCTCATCTTCATTGGTCTCTATATATTTAGAAATTTCTCTTGCTGTTTCTTCTTTAACCCACTGATTATTTAGGAGCATGTTGTTTAACCTCCAGGTATTTGTGAATTTTCTAAGTCTCTGATGGTTATTGACTTCTAAGTGTATTCCATTGTGGTCAGAGAATGTGCTTTGAATAATTTCAATTTTTTAAAATGTATTGGGGCTTGTTTTATGTGCCAGCATATGTTCTATTCTGAAGAAAGTTCCATGAGCACTAGGGAAGAATGTGTATCCTGGTGATTTGGGATGTAGTGTTCTATATATGTCTGTTAAATCCAATTCATTTATCAGATTGTTTAGGTTTTCAATTTCCTTATTGGTCTTCTGTCTGGTTGATCTATCTATATGTGAGAGTGATGTGTTGAAGTCTCCCACAATTACTGTGGAAGCATCAATTGCTTCCTTTAGTTTTGTCAGTGTTTCTCTCATGTATTTTGTGGCCCCTTGATTGGGTGCATAAACATTTATGATTGTTATTTCTTCTTGTTGAATTGCCCCTTTTATTAGTATGTAGTGGTCTTCTTTGTTTCTCATAACATCTTGCATTTAAAGTCTATTTTCCCTGAGATTAATATTGCTACTCCTACTTTCTTTTGGCTGTAGCATGCATGAAATATTTTTTTCCATCCTTTCACTTTAAATTTCTTTGTGTCCCTGTGTCTAAGTTGAGTCTCTTGTATGCAACATATTAATGGTTCTTTTTTTTTTTTTTTTTTTTTTTGATCCATTCTGCCAATATTTATCTTTTAATTGGGGAGTTTAATCCATTTACATTCAATGTTATTACTGTGAAGGCATTTCTTGAATCAGCCATCTTATCCTTTGGTTTATGTTTGTCAGATATAATTTTCCCCTCTCTCTCTTAATGTCCTTTAACATACCCATACTGAATCTCTTTAGTACTGAAACTTTCTCCATGTCTCTCTCTCCTTTCTTTGTTTCTCTGTCAGTAGAGCTCCCTTTAGTATCTCCAGTAGGGCAGGTCTCTTGTTAGAAAATTATCTCAGCATTTGTTTGTGAAAAATTTAAGCTCTCCCTCAAATTTGAAGGAGAGCTTTGCTGGATAAAGAATTCTTATTTGGAAATTTTTCTCTCTCAGAATTTTAAGTATGTCATGCCACTGCCTTCTTGCATCCATGGTGGTTGCTGAGTAGTCACTACTTAGTCTTATGCTGTTTCCTTTGTATATGGTGAATTGCTTTTCTCTTGCTGCTTTCAGAACTTGCTTCTTCTCTTCCGTATTTGACAGTCTGATCAGAATACATCTCAGAGTGGGTTTACTCAATTTTTTTGAATACTCTTCCTAGACCTTTACCATTCTCTTCCCCTTCTGGCACACCAATGAATCTTATATTTGGACGTTTTATATTATTTATCATATCCCTGAGGTCCATTTTGATTTTTTTGATTTTTTCCCCATTCTTTCTTTTGTTCTTTCATTTTCTGTTCTGTCATCCTCCACATCACTGATTTGCTGTTCAGCTTCCTCTAGTCTTATACTACAAGTATCCAGAGTCTTTTTAATTTGGTCAACAGTTTCTTTTATTTCCATAAGATCATCTGTTTTTTCATTTACTCTTGCAATTTCTTCTTTGTGTTCTTCTAGGGTCTTCTTCATGTCCTTTATATCCTGTATATCCTTTATATCCTGTGCCATGTTCTTCTTCATGTCCTTTATATCCTGTGCCATGGTCTCATTGTTATATCCTGTGCCATGGTCTCATTGTTCATCTTTAGTTCTTTGATTAATTGCTCCAAGTACTGTCTCCTCTGATCTTTTGATTTGGGTGCTTGGGCTTGGGTTATCCATATAATCTGTTTTTTTCATATGCTTTAAAATTTTCTGTTGTTTTTGGCCTCTTGGCATTTGCTTGACTTGATTGGGTTCTTTTAGGATTTGTAGACTGATTAAAATGCTTATCTCTAATTTGTCAGATCTGCAGCTTCGTGGAGTACACTTTGTCTAACTAACTAGCAGGTAGCATCCACAAGTCATCTATTCCCCTCAAGCCAGTTCTCCCCCACTTTGTCTTTGTGGTGAGTGGGGGTGTGAGTTTGGTGGGGTGCAATAGGTGCACCAAGCTTGCATGTGTTGTTGGTGCTGCCCACCCTGTATATGGGGCATGTGTCTGAGTAGTTACAGAGGGAGGGCAGCTTTAATAATCAAATCTCCCTGGTGTTCCTAGAGATTTAAAGCTGTTGCAATAGTCTAATCCTTCAGTTCAGTCTTGCCACAGTTTGTCTCTGCCACTCACCCACAAGTCCTTGGTATTGGCCTATGGTCCCTGGGACTTGTGAGTGAGTCACTCTTCCAAGCCATGCACTCCTAGGTCCTCTGTCAGGGGATGACTGTGCTATGTCACAGGTGAGTGCCATCCCCCCAGGGCAGTTCTGGGCTGCAGGGCTGTGTAGAGGCATTCCCAGTAGGCTGAAAGGATGGCTGAATGGGGCATGTTAATTTCCCCCTTTTCATATATCTCTGCCTTCCCAACCCTGGGAAAATTAGCTGAGGGTGTGGGAAAGGCTAATGTCCATGATTTTGTGGAGTGTGCATGTGTTGTTGGAAATAATTCCTGTCACACTGGGTTGTTTGGGGCAGCTCTGGGCTGTGGAGCTGGCACTGGGCAGGAGCATTCCCTGCCCACTGGGAAGAAGACTGTAAGGGGATGCCCCCCTCTTCTTGGGAAGTTGTGGTGTTTAGCGAATTTTCTCAGCCACTGGACTTACTGCCTTGTGTTGCAGAGCTCTCTTAGCTCTGCTCTTGTCTGGGCCCAAATTGTAAGTCTTTGAGGCTTTCTGTAATGGGCTTCTTAGAGTAATTGTTTTAGAAAAAAAGAAAAAGATTAAAAAAAAAAAAAGGAAGGAAGGACCCTCCTTGCATATCTAATGGATTATTGAAATGCTAAGAGACAAAGAGATTAGGGCCATTATGGAACGATTGAGGGAGCAGAGAAACTGACTCTTCAGACAAAGAAACTCGCCTTCTGGATTTGCATATGAGCCTGACTCTGCCTGAACCCTGCCCTTTTCTGTTTTATGTTCACCAGAACTCCAAAAAGATTCCACTTTTATTTTGGGGTTTTCCTTGCTGTTTTTGCTATCTCTGTCTCCTCTCTGCTGGGCTGAATACTCCTGGATTCTCTGGTGTCTGGTTTCAGTCTATCTATGTTTGGAGTTTGGATCAGTGAATGAGTTTCAGACAAGAGCCGCAACTGCAGTTCTCCCTCCTCATTCCCAGCACTGACAGCCCCTCCTCCCACGGGACTGAGTCTGGCAGGGAGGGGCATGGGTCCCCTGGCCACGAAAACTTACAGATCTCACTGATCTCAGCTGTTCCATGCATTCATGAGTGTTGTATGAAGTATGCCCAAAGTCAAATTGCTCTGTGGTGTCCAGTCCATGCAGTTTCTGGCTTTCTACCTACTGCCCTGGAGGAGTAACTAAAACCTACACCTCATCACTCCACCATCTTGCCCCGCCTCCTCACACAATGCTATTTAATAGCCAGAAAGTGAAAGGAACCTAAATTAAAGTGAAGTTCCCCCTTCATTTGTAGTGGTAAAATGGTCTTAAACTAGATCGTTGTAAGTCACAGAGCAACTACATAGAACTTATGCAAAGAGATAATCTCAAAAACACTATAAATAAAATTGGAATCCTAAAGAAAAATTCAAGTAATCTACAGGAAGTTGGGAAGTAAGAAACAGAGGAATGAGAACCAGAGGAAAGAAGAAAAATAAAATAATACAATGGCAGACTTAAGTGCTAACACATCAATAATCACTTAAATTTAAATGGTCTAACTATAACAAACAAAAGAGAGATTGGAAAAATGAACTAAAAAAAAGAACCAACTATATGTGGCTTATAAGAAATTCACTTCAAATTAAATGACATAGGTGGGTTAAAAGTAAAAGGACATAAAAATGTATTTCCAAAAGCAGGAGAGATTATTTAAATATCTGACAAAGTAGACTTCAGAGCAAGAAAAGTAGTAAAAAAGAAAGACATTACACAATAATAAAAGGATCAAAATATCAGGAAGACATAATGGTCCTACATGTGTAACAATCAAACTACAAAGCATCAAAATAAATGAAGCAAAATTGATAGAGGTCAAAGGAGAAATAAAAAATCTGCAACTGTAGTTAAGTACTTCATCACCCCTTCTCAACAACTGATAGAAGTACTGGATAGAAATCAGAAAAATGGAGAACTCACCAATGCCCTCAACCAGCGGAATCTAATCGACATTTATAGAGGACTCCACTTAATAACAGAAGAATATATACTATTTTCAAACACCCATGGAATATATAGCAAGATAGACCATATTAGGGGCCATGAAACAAACTTCAAAAAATTAAAAGAATTGAAACCCTACAGAATATGTTCCCTGACCGCAATGTAATCAAACTAGAAGTAAATAACATGACAAATCTTTAACTAGAGAGAGGACACACACAACTAGCTCGGAAATTAAGGAGGACATTACTACCAACCTCACAGAAATAAAAAGGATTATAAGACAATACTTGGAACAACTGTGCTTTATCTTGGATAAATCCCACTTTATCCAGTTGTTTAATTCTTTTAATGTGCTGTTGGATTTGGTTTACTAGTGTTTTGTTGAGGATTTTTGTATCTGTATTCATAATGAGTAATGGTCTACAATTTTCTTTTCTCATGGTATCTTTATCTAGTTTTGATTTGCGGGTAATGTTGGCCTCATAGAATGAGTTAGGAAGTGCTCCCTTCTCTTCAATTTTTTGGAAGAGTTTAATCAGGACTGGTGTTAATTCTTAGAATATTTGATAAAATTCACCACTGAAACCACCTGGTACTGGCCTCTTGTTTGTTGGGAGTTTTTATTATTTTTTTTATTATTTTTTAGTCAATTTCTTTACTTATTTTTGGTCTGTTGAGATGTTCTATATCTTCTTCAGTAAGTATAGCTTGTGTCCTTCTATTTCATCTTGGTTTTCTAATTTGTTAGAATACATTTTGTGGTAGTTTGAAGCTTTTTATGCCTGATAAAAACATGTTCTTAAATCTAATCCATTACCATGGGTGTTAATGCATTGTAAGTAGGTCTTTCCATTAGGCCACTTCAATTAAGGTATGCCCCACCTCATTCAGAATGGGTCTTAATCCTATTACTGGAATCATTTACAAATGCAATGAATACAAGGAGAAAGAGAAAGCCATGGAGGAAGAAGGTGAAATCAATGAAACCCAGAAAAAAGAGGGGAGAGACCAGCAGACACTGACATTTACCTTGCCATGTTTCAGAGGAGCCAAGGATCACTGACAGCTTCTCTTTTGGAAGAAAGCCTCTCCATGATGACACCTTGATTTGGACTTTCTTTTAGCCTCAAAACAATACTCCAATAAACTCCTGTTGTTTAAACGAGCCAGCACATTTCAAAATATTTGCTGGGGCAGCCTGGGAAACTAAAGCAGAACAGATTTTGGCACCAGAAGAGTGGGGTGCTGCTATTGCAAATACCAAAAAAAATGTGGAAACAAGCTTTGGAACTGGTTAAAAGGTAGAGGCTGAAAGAATTGTGAGGTTCCTGATAGGAAAGGCCTAGATTGCTTTGAGGACACCATTGGTAGCAATATGTATGCTAAACATACTTCTGATATATCCTTAGTGTTATAGCAGAAGAAAGGTGATCATTGTTTTAAAGTGGCAGAGAACTTGGAAAAATTGAATTCAGATGTCAGAGGGAAGGCAGGACTTGAGAATGATGAACTTGGATATTTAACTGAGATTTCTAAGCTAAGTGTGGAAAGTGCAGCGTAGTTTCTCCTTGCAGCTTATGGTAAAATGCTGAGAACTGAACTCCTGGGCATAAAATAACCAGAAATTGATGGACTGGAAAATTCGGAGCTTCTGGAAAGCATGTCCACAGAATATAGTGCTCCATGTGAGGGTTCAACTGAATATGAAAGCAGTCACCAATTTCCTTTGAAGTCAGGAATAGAAATGCAGTTATCCAGGAAGGGGCTGTTGAAAGTTCTTTTTTTCTGATTAATTGGATCCCTGTGTACTACAGACAAAGCTGACAAGTTTTGTTTGTTTGTTTTTTATGGAATTAGTATGCGTGAAACCAGTGTCAGCCTCTACTAGAAGAGACAGAGAAGGGAAAATTTAGGGAAAAATCACTGTGTGTGGTGGTTTGAAGCTGTATGTACCAGAGAAATGTGTTCTTAAATTTAATCCATTCCTGTTGGTGTGAACCCATTGTAAGTAGGACCTTTGATGAGGTTACCTTAGTTAAGTCATGGCCTGGAATAAGTCTTAATCCAATTAAAGGAGGCACCATAAGACAATGAAAATTCAGGCAGAGATAAAGAAAACTGCAGGACCTAAGAAGCTGATATCAAGGAAACCCAGAAAAGAAGAGAGAGACCAGGAGGTGCCAACATGTAACTTGCCAAGGGATAGAGGAGTGAGGATCATTGGCAGCCACCCCCAAATGTAGTCCTCAGGAAAAAAGTATTGCCTTGAAGACACATTGATTTGGGGTCTCTTTTAGCCTCAAAACTGCAAACTAATAAATTCCCATGTTTAAGCCAATCCAATTCATGGTATGTGCTTAAACAGCCTAGGAAACAAAAACACTCAGAAATTTAAGAATTGAGTTAGTATATGATTGGGCAATTTCAACTTCTAGGCACATGCCCCAAAGAACTGAAAACAGGGATTGAACAGATATTTGCACACCAATGTTCATAGTGACATTGTTCACAATTGCCAAAAGATGAAAGCAACCAAGCATCGTCCATCAGCCTATGAATAGAAAAGCAAAATGTGGTATATACATAAAATGGAATATTATTCAGCCATTAAAAGGAATGAAGTTCTGATATATGCAGGAATGTGATGCAACTTGAACGCACAATATTGAGTGAAATAAGCTAGACACAAAAGGGCATATATTGTATGATTTCCTTGATATGAAATAACAAGAATAAACTGATTTATAGAGTCAGAAACTAGAGTACATGTTACCAATGGCCAGGGTGGGGTTAGAGAATGAGGATTTGTTCCAGTTTACTAAAGTTGCCATTATGCAAAATACCAGAAATGGATTGGCTTTGAAAAGGAGGATTTATTAGGTCACAAATTTACAATTCTAAGGCCATAAAAGTGCCAACTGGGTATTAACAAGAGGATACCTTTACAGAAGAAAGGCCAATGGGATCTGGAACACTTCTGTCAGCTGGGAAGGCACATGGCTGGCATCCACTGGTCCTTTGCTCCTGGGTTCTGGTTTCAAAATGGCTTTCTCCAAAATGTCTCTGGACTTCTGTCTCTCTTAGCTTCTCTCTTTCAGCCTCCATGCATCCTTGCTTGTTCTCACAGGGTGTTTCTCTCTAAGCATCTGGTATGTGTTTGTGGGGGGGGGGAGTCCTCTCTTAGCTTCTCTGGAGCAAACTCTAGGCTTCATCTCTTAGCTTAGCATCTCCAACCTCCGTCTGTCTGCATCTCCCAAAGTCTCCAAGTGTCTGGGTCTGTGTCGACTCTTAGCTTCTACCGGGGGCGAACTCTGAATTATATATCTTAACTTCTCTCCAAAATGTCTCTCTCAGATTCTCTGAGTTCCTTGTGTCTGTGAGCTCTCTTAAAGGATTCTAGTGATCTAATTAAGACCTACCCAGAATGGGCACAGTCACACCTCCATGGAAATGATCTAATCAAAAGTTCCCACCTACAGTTGGGTGGGTCACATCTCCATGGTAACATTCAGTCAAAATGTTCCAGCCTGATCAAAAGACTGATAAGAACTTGGCTTTTGTGAGGGATGTGATAGATTCAAACCAGCACAGGAATTAATGCTTAATTGGTACAGAGTTTTTTTATAGGATTACAGGAAAGTTTCAGTAATGGTTGGTTGTGATGGCAGCACAATATTTTTAATATAATTAACACCAATGAATTATATATTTCAATGTGATTAAAAGGGGAAATTTTAGGTTATATATGTGTTGCTAGAATAAAATTTTTTTAAAATACTTTAGAACTGCACAACACAGTGAACCCTTGTGTAAACTATAGAATATAGTTAATAGTATAATTAGAATCATATCATTTCATCAATTGTTACAAAGTTATTACAATGATACAAAGTGTTAACAGGGAGAGCAGAGTGTATGAGGAGAGTATATGAGCAGACTTTATTTTCTGCATGATTTTTGCTGTAAACCTACAAATTATCTAATAATTTTTTTAAATTTAGTTGAAAAAAAGGACAAAAGATCTGAAAACACATTCCACTGAATAGGAAAATAAGTATATAAAGAGATTTTAACATCAATAGCCTTTAAGGCACTGAAAATTAAAACCATAATGAAATATTTCTACATACCTATAAAAATGGTTAAAATAAAAAATAGTGATGACATTAAATGTTGGCTGCTTTTGGAAATGTAGAATTGCACAACCACTCTGTACAGAGAAACAGGTGGCAGTTTCTTTAAAAAACTATCCATTAAACTACTATATGATCTAGTAATTACATTTGTGGGCATTTATCCCAGAGAAATAAAAAATATGTTCACACGAAAACCTGTACAAGAATATCTGTAGTAGTTTTGTTTGTCATTGCCAAAAACTAGAGTCAGTATAACTGTCCTTCAAGAGGTGACTTATTAAACAAACTGTGATACATTCATATCATGGAATACTACATGGCAGTACAAAGGAAGGCACTGTTGATGCATGCAACAAGGTAGATGAATCTCCAGAGAAATGCTGAAAGTCAAAAGGAAATTCTACAAGGTTAATACCGTAGGATTTGATTTATATAACATTTTTGAAATGATAAGATTTTAGGACTGTGTGCGAGCCCATTGGTTGTCAAGGTTTAGGGATGGAGAGAGGGAGGTACATGAATGTGGTTTGAAAAGGGCAATTCAAGGGATCTTTGTGGTGTTGGAATTGTTCGGTATCTTTACTGTGTTAATGAGTACATGGTACCTTTGTAGAGAACTTAATACATATACACTCACAAATAAGTACAAGTAAAATAGGAGAAATCTGAATGAGAGTAATGATCGTATCAATGTCAGTATCCTGTTTGTGATGTTATATTATACTTTGCAAAATGTTACCGTTGAGTGAAACTGGGAAAATTGTACAATGAATTTTGCTAAATTATTTCTTAAAAGTACTTGTGAATCTGCAATTATCTCAATACAAGCGTCAGTTTTAAATATTTGAATCCAAGCTGTAGAGAATTATCAAGTTGTAAAACCAGTTAATTATTTTGGTCTAAACACAGCTTCATGACTTTAAAATTAGCTTAAAAGTTATATAAACATTTGTAGAGGGGAGTTGGGGTTATATATATTTTCCTTAGGAAGTTGTCTAGAAGCTACATTATTTGTAATTTAATTTTAAACTTTCATAAGTCATTTGTGAATGAACAGTTTGTTGGAGAGATTTTCAGATGATACTTAATTGATAGTTGAACAAAAGTAGAAAACAAAGAAGCAAAAGTAAATTGTTGCACCTGTATAAAAGGCTCAGTCACCTTTCTATTAACAGAGAAAAAAGAATCTAAAATCAAGCCAACATGAAAGTGATTTGAGTAGTGTCCCATAGAGCACAGGTGATATAGGCTCACATTTCCAAAATTAAAAAAAAAAAAAAAAAACTGATGAGAGAGCAATAAGCCCCCAAAACAAAACTACTTACTATCCTTCTCAAAGGGGATCTGAAATCATGGAGTGATATCAGAGTGAGCTTGAGCCAGGACTCAAACCCTGCTGACTCCTGTCAAATAAAAATAAATCTAGACTTGGGTAAGGACAAACTTTATCTGAAAAGACTATTGCAGTAGGAGGAGGGCGACTGTTGGACAGGAGGAAGATGACCAAAGCAATAGGGAGAAAGCTTTGACTCTGCAAAGAAAGATCTGCAAGGGTCTTAAAGATCAGGCAGAAACTGGCTTATCCTTTATAGGGAGTATTAAAAAGGCTAGGAGAAACCAGACGGGATGAGCCGGTAGCCAGATCAGACAGTTGATCAGATAATGTTTTTTCCTTAAGTCAGCTACTTCTGGGGAGGGACCCTAATGAGACGTGGGTGGGGTAGGGGGTTGTTCCCAGTTCCAATGTTCAGGTTCGGTCAAGTGCGAGGGCCTGGGGGAAGGAAAGAAGCTTGATTAAAGTTTGCTCAAGCCCAATAAGAGTGCATTTTCTCCAGATTGTTCAATGGAGACAGACAGACAGCTAATCATTTATGAGACACAGAATGGGAATTCAGAGGACCTTTACCTGACCTTTTTCATGAGTAAACAAGAAGGGTATCTGAGTCTTACCTAAGTCATGTGGGGAAGGGTGGTTCTTTGCGGTAAGCAGTTTCCAAACCACAAAAGGCTGGGGAATTTCTTAACTGTCATTGTTTCCCAGGGGCACCGGGCTCAGGTCAAGTGCAGCATGGTCACTCCAAACGCGTGTGTTTGGTTTCTATGGGTTGGGCTACTTCACCATTCTGCCTCCATGCTCTTTTTGTGCCTTTAAGAAAGGCTCTGCTGTAATGGTGAGGGTGGGAGAGATCAAGGAGGGCTTAGGAAACAAAGACATTACAAAACAAATGAACAGAGATTAGTGCTGGTTTCTGAGGCCAGACTGAGTAAGAAAGAGAAACAAGCTGGGGACAGTAAAGCCTATTAAGCATTGAAAGGAGAGGGAAAAGAATCACCTCCGAAAGAGCAAGAGAATATGATGCTTTGATGATTTCCTAAGTGTTCATGGGCTTTGAGATTGAAGACACTGCTGATGACAGTGTTTCTTCCCCATATTCGACCTCATATTGTACCCTGGATGTTTTGGTTTTGTGATGGTGCTATTTCTCCATTTCAGTCATGGTTTCCTTTCTCCAGCCCCCAACCCACACCCACATGTCACTAGCTAGTGGTTCAGAGATACCTGACTAGAGTGACTAGAGGAGGTTAAAGTGGCACATGTGACAGTTAACAGAGGATCTTCTTGACGCCCTTGATAAAACTGAGGAAAGCAAGTCTCAGACTATCAGGACTGTGTTTTCACAGCATGATATTCCAGGTGGGAGAAACATTTCCTAATAAAATTGATGGAAATTCAGTCACTTTGACATTTAAAGCTAGACTGTACCAAGCTCTAGAGTTGTGATAAAAGAAATTCTTGTCCCGGCAAGCAGGAGGGATTAAATCAACAAACTATAAGGGTATGGGAGAAAAGTAGTAATTCTCTTTGATGCTTTCTTGGGCTGTTCTCTACTAATGGGGGCATGCATTATTTGCAAAAGTATTGATTGTTTCAGTTTTTGAACCTAAGTTAAGCATTTTATAACAAGATGACACAAACTTCTTCACTAGCTTTACTTCTAAACTATCTAAACAGTTCTTTTTCAGGCAAGTTTAACATTTTGGAAGTTATGGGTCCTCTCCTCGGAAAAAAAGAGCAAACATACACTCAAAAACTAGCACGCAATTTGATTGATTATTCAATCACTTGGAAACATTGTATTGCACAGACCCTTGTTGAAATCCCTTCTCTATAATACTTGAAATCTCTGTTTCCTTTGCTTATCTGGAAGTTTTCTTAAATGATTAGGATTTTAGTATTTTGAGGAAAATAGTTTATATTATTTGCCAGAGATTTTCTTTCAGTTTCTAAGGTATTTTCACAAAACCAGTGTAACTTTTGAAATCTGCAGCCTCTGAGAAGCAACATAGTCCAGAATCCAGTACAGACATCTAAACTGTGGATTAAGTGCTCCAAATCTCATTTCCTTATATAGAAATTATCATATACATAATCAAGGCAATCATTAAGGTCTAATGAGGTCATGTGGACAAATGCAAATTTTAAGTGGAGAGGGCAGTCCAAATATTAGTTGCTCTTATATATCATGCTGGATAAAATACATAGCAAATAGGAAGAACTAAAAAAAAAGTTTATTGAGTAAATTTGGGAAAACAACCCCTCTCTTGGGGTCTCAATTTCCTCACATATAGAATGAAAGGATTTCACTGTTTGATCTCTAAGTACTCCTTGTAACTTGACTTTTCTCTTATATAAAATGACAATGTATAGCATTTTACCATTTATAAGTAGGCTTAAATCCATTATCTTATTGACTGCCAAAGTAAAGGTCAAATTGGTAGCATTAACTCACACCTCAATGTTTACAATGACAAATGTGAACAATTTCCACATCTCTTTATTAATGAAATTGGATCAAATCAATAATAGGAACTAATATTTGAACAAGTCTTTAAAATTGAAATAGCATTTTCCCGTATAGTATTTATTGAACTCTCAAAATAACCTGGGAGGTGAGCTGTGCAGGAATTATTGGCACAGTCATAAAGACAAAGGAATTTAGACTGAATGAGAATAAGTGACTTTCCAAAATTCACACAGTAGTCAGTGGAAACCTGTGACTAGGACCCAGATTTGCTCACTCCAAATTCATTTTCTTCCCACTCTACTTCTCCATGAAACCAGCTCAATAGAATCCAGTATTGGGTTTAATTCCTTCCTCTAGAATCTCTGTAGATATTAAACTGATTTATGCTGCTTCTCCCACGAAGCTGGAATATTTCAGCACCCTGTCCCTGCCTTCTTTCTCACACCTTAATTTCTTAATGACAAAAGTTAGATTAGCCTTTTCCTAATGGATGCAGTCTGCCAAAAGATGCTGTCCTTCTACCACCAAATAAGCAGATGGGCATTTGCAACTCATGGAGTCCTTGGAAGACATGTAGATGTGTGTGTGTGTGTAAAATATATAATAATATAAAATTTAATATAATAATAGTAGATAATTACACAAATAGTCAAACTTATGCCTGGGAACAGGCTCTTAGAGTTTGAAGCAAATTAGTGGGCTTGACTCTTAACCAGAGCCCCAAGCTAAATCTTCTGTTTAAAAATAAGGGTATCTGCTTATAGTCTCTTTCCAAGGCCTTGTTGGTCATGCCTTGGGTGAGATATTAGGGCCTTGAGTCATAGTGGCATCAATTGTACTACTGTACAACTGAACTGGTGCCCATACTTTTAATCCCACAATTTGGTTAGTTTTGTGAGAGAAGCCAATATCAAGTTCTCTCTCCATCCTTCTGAATGAGGTTCATAAGCAACAAGATTTGGGAGGAAGGGGAAATCCATCAGCCCTGTGATAGTATCTGAATTTCTCCAGTAAAGTTTCTTTAAAAATAAATCTAGTGGCAATTTGCTCTGATCAATTTGCCTATCTATAGCATGGCTTGATGCAAAATAAATTTTTTAAAAGGTATGCCATTTTTCTCATTGCTGTTGGTGTGAGGTCAGAGGTATGAGATACAACTTCTAGCTACTATTCCCATTTAAGAACCATCAAATAGAGATGCCCCATCACAGAGAAAGAGTCGTTTGCAGCTTTCAGATAACATGTAACTACTGTATTTGGATCTACAATAATGCCAGATGCCTATCTACTAATTCTTATGGCCTATTAATTGCCATCACATTTCTTCAAAGATTGCTTCCACATTGAAGCAAGTTTAAGCACAATTCAAACTTGTACTTCCCAGTGCTTTCTAGTGTCTGGTACTGCGTTCTCCACAAGCATCCTAGGTTTGGGCTTGAATGGATTATTTAATGGGGATTCAAATGTTTTCAGTCTCCTAGAACATTGCATGCCACATATAACAGACCTATTTTTCAGATTCTTCTCCAGTTCTAGGGAAGATTCCAGTTTCTTTAAGGGATTGTGTCAGTGAGTCTAGAAAACTAGTGCTGATTAGTTCTCAGCCTTGACTGTCCTAGCAAGCTCAGAAAATGCTACAAATATCTGGCACCGTCTGATACTTCCAGTCTTTCACAGTGAATCTTCACAAAGGTTGAAATGTCACAAGCTCACTGATATAAAGTGAAGTTTAATGACCTATACTTTATCTGTAGAGCCAGTTATGAGAAAGGTAGATTTTCACCCCAGATTGTGACGATGTAGTCCGGGGTGGAACTGCCTACTGTATACCTTAAATCAAAGATCAGAAGCCAATGCCCCAACACATCTGAGTCATTACTAGATACTCTGCATTTCCATATTACAAGGTAAACTGCTGGGGAGGTCATGGACTTGCTCAGGTTTCAGCTCCCTACCCTCACACAACCCTCTCCTTTCTATTGTGTGTAGATGTTTCAATATGTTTCCATTCCACAGCCCGAAGGAGACACTAGATCTAATGGAACCACCTGACCGCACCTTGAACCCGAAACCGAAAACAAGCAGCCCCAGCTGCTTCTCATGGTGGGAATTCTACACAACAGTTGCTTGATACCAGCTTTTTACGTGGCCTGGTCCCCTCCTTCTGGAGTTGTGTAAATACTCAACACTCAGACAGCACAGGGGGTCTCCACTCCCATGCCAAGTGGGGTGGACAGAACTGCCATCCAATGACCTTGACCAGAACCGTTGGCCTCCCTATAGACCAGGTATGATGGAATGTCTTCCCCTGCTCCTTTGGATCCTTTGGTGCTGTAAGTATTAAAGTGGACATTGGCTTAAAGTTTCTGTTGTGCTTGAGCCTGTATTCCCAGGATGCACCATATAACAACTCACTCCACAGGTTCCCCTTGCCTCTATGTGTAAGCAAAAGGTTTGGTCTTACCATTACCCCCATGACTATTTCCTGGAGCATAGCAGGGTAACTGCTATTTCATTTCTACCACACAGCAATCCTGGGTATGAAGACATTCATTTTATCATGTTCCACTCTCCAAGATTCAATCTCATTCAGGGTTTTTCTAATCTGGTATCTGAACAGACAAATTTGTATGGAAGATATCTGAAAGATAGCATTGCATGCTCCGCTGACTTCCACTCTCATTGCCCCCCTGTTCCTGTATTCCCACCCCTAATCTGCTATAATGCCTTCTAAAGCTCAAATTTACAACTGGCCATTCTCTCAATAATGAATATATCCTTGTGAAGCTCCCTACCTTAGCTTCTTCTGGATGAAATATTATCCAAATGATTATGATTGTACTTAAAGCATTGCCTGTTTTGAAGTAAAGTAGATCTCAGATCATAACACATAGATTTAGAGGTGGTAGATACTTTAAGCAAGCATATAGGGTGCTTTATCGCATTTAAGCAGATAAGGTATGATTAGTTCAATTTTACAAATGAGGCAAGTTAGGACAAGAATAGTAAAGTGACTTGAAGAGTCAGTATGGTTCCTGGAGGCAGCAGGATGTAATGACAAAAGCCTGACTTAAGTTTCAATCCTGTTCCTGATAATTACTTACATGACCCAGGAGAATTCAATCTTTTGGGTTTTCTAAATTTGAAGATAGGAACAATATATTTCTCCCATAGTAATTATGATAAATATATGATATAATGTCATGAAGATCATAAGTACATGCCTGTTACATGTTAGGCATTTTATTACTGTGTCTTCTCCCTTCTTCTAATTCTCAAGGCAGGAACTTTACCTTTATAACTCTTTGTAATTTGGCACCAATTGTACAGTGCTACACACTTCAGATGCTCCAGGTAAGTTATATTATTGCTGCTGTTGATGTTATCAGTTACCTACTATTTTGGATCTGAGTGCAGCACCACATCACATTTAAAAGGAATAACCAAGATCTAACCGTTTCATGGTAATTCAAATGATAATAACTATTGCTTTTTTTTTTAAATTTAATTTTATTGAGATTGTTCACATACCATAAAATTATCCAAAGATCTAAAGTGTACAATCACTTGCCCATGGTACCATCATATAGCTGTCCATCCATCACCACAATTTTTTTCCAATTTTTAGAACATTTTCATTACTCCAGAAAAGAAATAAAGACAAAAAAGAAAACTCAATTCCTCCCCTACCCCAACTTTCCCCCCCTCCATTATTGACTCATAGTATTGGTATAGTACATTTGTTACTGTTGATGAAAGAATGTTAAAACACTGCTAACTGTAGTACATAGTTTGCAATGGGTATGTTTTATCCCATATATGCCTCTATTATTAGCTTCTAGTTACAGTGTCATACATTTGTTCTAGTTCATGAGAGAGATTTCTAATATTTGTACAGTTAATCATGGACATTGCCCACCACAAGATTCACTGTTTTATACATTCTCATCTTTTAACCTCCAACTTTTTTTCTGGTGGCATACATTACTCTAAGCTTCCCCTTTCCACCACATTCACACACCATTCAGCACTGTTAGTTATTCTCACAATAACATGCTACCATCACCTCTGTCTACTTCCAAATACTTAGGATCAACCTAGTTGAACAGTCTTCTCATAATAAGCAACTGCTCCCCATTTTTAGCCTCATTCTATATCCTGTTAACTTATATTTCATGTCTATGTGTTTATATATTATAATTAGTTCATATCAATGAGACCCTGCAACATTTGTCCTTATGTGTCTCACTTATTTCACTCAATGTAGTGCCCTTAAGGTTTCTCCATCAACCTGACTTCTTTTTTAAGACAGTTTTGTTCATCCATCATACTTTCTGTCCTAAGTAAACAAGTGATGGTTCCCTAAATAGTTACCTATTTATGTATTCATCACAATCACCACAATCTATATAAGGACAGCTCCATTTCTTCCACAAAGAAGGAGGAAGAGTCAAAGAAGGTAGAGAGACAAAAGAAAAAGAAAAAGAAAGAAAGAAAGAAAAAGACGGCTAAAAAGCAATGAAAGAAAAGACAGAATTAGACTAAAGTAGAATAAAAGAGCCAGACAACATCACCAATGCCAAGAGTCCCATTCCCTTCCCTTATGTCCCCCTCTTATAAGCATTTAGCTTTGGTATATTGCCTTTGTTACATTAAAAGAAACATAATACAAAGTTTCTGTTAGCTGTAGTCTCTAGTTTGCGTTGATTGTATTTTTCCCTCAATACTACCCTATTTTTATCACCTTGCAAGGTTGACATTCATTTGTTCTCCCTCATGAAAAAACATATATTTTATCACAATTGTTCAGCACTCTAGGTTTCACTGAGTTACACAGTCCCAGTCTTTATCTTTCCTCTTTCCTTCTGGTGTCCTGCATGCTCCTAACCTTCCTCTTTCAAACATAGTCACAGTCATCTTTGTTCAGTGTACTTACATTGCTGTGCTACCATAACCCCAAATTTTGTTCCAAACCTCTCACTCCTGTCTTTTCCTATCTGTCTGTAGTGCTCCCTTTAGTATTTCCTGTAGCGGAGGTATCTTTTTCACAAACTCTCTCATTGTCTGTTTGTTAGAGAATGTTTTAAATTCTCCCTCATATTTGAAGGACAGTTTTGCCAGATATAGGATTCTTGGTGGGCAGCTTTTCTCTTTCAGTATCTTAAATATATCACACCACTTCCTTCTTGCCTCCATGGTTTCTGCTGAGAAATTCGCACATAGTCTTATCAAACTTCTTTGGTATGTGATGGATTGCTTTTCTCTTGCTGCTTTCAGGATTCTCTCTTTGTCTTTGATGTTTGATAATCTGATTATTAAATGTCTTGGTGTAGGTCTAATCAGATCTATTCTGTTTGGGGTATGCTGCACTTCTTGGATCTGTAATTTTATGTCTTTCCTAAGAGATGGGAAATTTTCATTGATTATTTCCTCTATTATTGCTTTTGCCCCTTTTTCTTACTCTTCTCCTTCTGGAACACCCATGACATGTACATTCATACATTTCACATTGTCATTCAATTCCCTAAGATGTTGCTTATATTTTTCCATTCTTTTCCCTATCCGTTCTTTTGTCTTTAGGATTTCAGGTATCTTGTTCTCCAGTTCCTGAGTGCTTTCTTCTGCCTCTTGAGATCTGCTATTGTATATCTCCATTGCGTTTTTCATCTCTTGTGTTGTGCCTTTCATTTCTATAGATTCTACCAGTTGTTGTTTCAAACATTCAATTTCTAACTTATGCTCGCCCAATATTTTCCTTATAGCCTTAGTCTCTTTTGTTATGTCTTCCCTGAACTCACGGATTTGGTTTTTTATTTGATTTAGCATACTTCTTTGAAAAATCTTTAATAGATTGTTTCATTAAAGTGAAACAGTATCTCAACTGTATCTTGATTGAGGTGTAAGTTTGTTCCTTTTGGCCATATCTTCATTTTTCCTAGTATAGATTGTAGTTTCCTGTTGTCTAGGCATCTGGTTTCCTTGGTTACCCCAGTCAGATTTTCCCAGACAAGAATGGGTTCAGGTCTCAGAATGGGGTTATATTAAGGGTGTATCTTAGAGGAATGACAGACTTTACTGTGAGGTTTCCAGTTGCTGTGCTTTTCCTAACCCATCCAGCAGGTGGTGCCTGTCAGCCTGTCGCTCCTGTTATAAGGAGGTTTGGCCTCCTTAGTTTCTATTTTGGCTGTTTTCCCCAGGCTCTGGGATCTGGTTCTGAAGGGAAAGCTGTGCCCCACCTCCTTATTCTTAGGGATGTTACACCCCTAGGAAGTTATCATCTGCATTTAATATCCCTCTGACTTCTGTTATCTCCATTCCTGTCTGGGTCAGAGTGCTGCAAACTGAAAATGCCTGCAGCTCTCTCTTCTGAGCCCTTCAGGTTGAGAGAGAGGAAAAGGGACAGAAAGCCCCCTTTTGGAGTCAATGCATGGCCCCCCCCAGTTTCACTCATCGGCCAGAGGTAACACCCAGTCTTCTGGGCTCCCCCTCCCAGGACAGATGAGTTTTCTAGTTTTCTAAGGTCAGTCATCACTAAAAGCCTTTTTCTCCTTTTTGGAGATTTGTAGCTTGTATTCACCAGTCCACATTTGTTAATTAAAACCCCAGTTGGAGCTAAGCTGAGCTATATTTGCTTGCTTGGAGAGTGCTGCTAGTTTCTAGCATAGTGGGGTTTTGCAGCAAAACCTGCTGTAGAGGAAAGGGTCTCTCAATGTAGTTCTGCAGCTTTTACTTACAGATTCTATGCTGTGACCTCAGGCATTCCTCCCAGTGCAGGTTGGTGCACAATGTGTGGACAGTCACAGTTGTCCCCCAGCAGTTATTCCAAATTTTTTACTAGCTGTTCCTTGTTGTTTATTAGTTGTTCCAAGGGACCAAATTCCACTCCTCTCTGTGCCACCATCTTGCCCCTCCTCATAACTATTGCTTTTTAAAAAGCTTTTCCAACATGAAAGAGTTTGCATATAAAACTTCACAAATTATTTTGAAGAACTTCATTTCAATCAATAAAAATAAAGGATAGACTGTGGGGGAGGCAGGGCAAGATGGCGGACTGGTGAGCTGTATGTTTTAGTTACTCCTCCAGGAAAGTAGGTAGAAAGCCAGGAACTGCATGGACTGGACACCACAGAGCAATCTGACTTTGGGCATACTTCATACAACACTCAGGAAAATGTGGAACTGCTGAGATCAGCGAAATCTGTAAGTTTTTGCGGCCAGGGGACCCGTGCCCCTCCCTGCCAGGCTCAGTCCCATGGGAGGAGGGGCTGTCAGCTCCGGGAAGGAGAAGGGAGAACTGCAGTGGCAGCCCTTATCGGAAACTCATTCTGCTGATCCAAACTCCAACCATAGATAGACTGAGACCAGACACCAGAGAATCTGAGAGCAGCCAGCCCAGCAGGGAGGAGACAGACATAGAAAAAAACAACACGAAAAACTCCAAAATAAACGCGGAGGATTTTTGGAGTTCTGGTGAACATAGAAAGGGGAAGGGCAGAGCTCAGGCCCTCAGGCTAATATGCAAATCCTGAAGAAAAGCTGATCTCTCTGCCCTGTGGACCTTTCCTTAATGGCCCTAATTGCTTTGTCTCTTAGCATTTCAATAACCCATTAGATCTGTGAGGAGGGCCCTTTTTTTTTTTTTTTTTTTTAGTCCTTTTTTCTTTTTCTAAAACAATTACTCTAAGAAGCCCAATACAGAAAGCTTCAAAGACTTGCAATTTGGGCAGGTCAACACAAGAGCAGAACTAAGAGAGCTCTGAGACAAAAGGCAATAATCCAGTGGCTGAGAAATTTCACTAAACACCACAACTTTCCAAGAAAAGGGGGGTGTCCGCTCACAGCCATCATCCTGGTGGACAGGAAACACTCCTGCCCATCGCCAGCCCCATGGCCCAGAGCTGCCCCACACAACCCAGTGTGACGGAAGTGCTTCAAATAATAGGCACACACCACAAACTTGGGCATGGACATTAGCCTTCCCTGCAACCTCAGCTGATTGTCCCAGAGTTGGGAAGCTGGAGCAGTGTGAATTAACAAAGCCCCATTCAGACATCATTTCAGCAGACTGGGAGCCTCCCTACACAGCCCTGCAGCCCAGAACCGCCCTGGGGGGAAGGCACTCACCTGTGACATAGCACAGTCATCCCTCAACAGAGGACCAGGGGGTGCACGGCCTGGAAGAGAGACCCACTTGCAAGTCTCAGGAGCCATACACCAATACCAAGGACTTGTGGGTCAGTGGCAGAGACAAACTGTGGCAGGACTGAACTGAAGGATTAGACTATTGCAGCAGCTTTAAAACTCCAGGAACACCAGGGAGACTTGATTGTTAGAGCCACCCCCACTCCTTGACTGCCCAGAAACACGCCCCATATACAGGGCAGGCAACACCAACTACACACGCAAGCTTGGTACACCAATTGGACCCCACAAGACTCACTCCCCCACTCAGCACAAAGGCAAAGCAGGGGAGAACTGGCTTGTGGAGAACAGCTGGCTCGTGGATGCCAGCTGCTGGTTAAAGTGTACTTCACGAAGCTGTAGATCTGATAAATTAGAGATAAGGACTTCAATTGGTCTACACATCCTAAAAGAACCCTATCAAGTTCAGCAAATGCCAAGAGGCCAAAAACAACAGAAAATTATAAAGCATATGAAAAAACCAGACGATATGGATAACCCAAGCCCAAGCACCCAAATCAAAATATCAGAGGAGACACAGCACCTAGAGCAGCTACTCAAAGAACTAAAGATGAACAATGAGACCATAGTACAGAATACAAAGGATATCAAGAAGACCCTAGAAGAGCATAAAGAAGACATTGCAAGACTCAATAAAAAAATAGATGATCTTATGGAAATTAAAGAAACTGTTGACCAAATTAAAAAGATTCTGGACACTCATAGTACAAGACTAGAGGAAGTTGAACAACGAATCAGGGACCTGGAAGATGACAGAATGGAAAATGAAAGCATAAAAGAAAGAATGGGGAGAAAAATTGAAAAACTCGAAACGGACCTCAGGGATATGATAGATGATATAAAACGTCCTAATATAAGACTCATTGGTGTTCCAGAAGGGGAAGAAAAGGGTGAAGGTCTAGGAAGAGTATTCAAAGAAATTGTTGGGGAAAACTTCCCAAATCTTCTAAACAACATAAATACACAAATCATAAATGCTCAGCGAACTCCAAATAGAATAAATCCAAATAAACCCACTCCGAGACATATTCTGATCACACTGTCAAACACGGAAGAGAAGAAGCAAGTTCTGAAAGCAGCAAGAGAAAAGCAATTCACCACATACAAAGGAAACAGCATAAGACTAAGTAGTGACTACTCAGCAGCCACCATGGAGGCAAGAAGGCAGTGGCATGATATATTTAAAATTCTGAGTGAGAAAAATCTCCAACCAAGAATACTTTATCCAACAAAGCTCTCCTTCAAATTTGAGGGAGAGCTTAAATTTTTCACAGACAAACAAATGCTGAGAGAATTTGCTAACAAGAGACCTGCCCTACTGGAGATACTAAAGGGAACCCTACAGACAGAGAAACAAAGAAAGGACAGTGAGACTTGGAGAAAGGTTCAGTACTAAAGAGATTCGGTATGGGTACAATAAAGGATATTAATAGAGAGAGGGGAAAAATATATATGACAAACATAAACCGAAGGATAAGATGGCTGATTCAAGAAATGCCTTCACGGTTATAACGTTGAATGTAAATGGATTAAACTCCCCAATTAAAAGATACAGATTCACAGAATGGATCAAAAAAAAAAATGAACCATCAATATGTTGCATACAAGAGACTCAACTAAGACACAGGGACACAAAGAAATTGAAAGTGAAAGGATGGAAAAACATATTTCATGCAAGCTACAGCCAAAAGAAAGCAGGTGTAGCAATATTAATCTCAGATAAAATAGACTTTAAATGCAGGGATGTTTTGAGAGACAAAGAAGGCCACTACATACTAATAAAAGGGGCAATTCAACAAGAAGAAATAACAATCGTAAATGTCTATGCACCCAATCAAGGTGCCACAAAAATACATGAGAGAAACACTGGCAAAACTAAAGGAAGCAATTGATGTTTCCACAATAATTGTGGGAGACTTCAACACATCACTCTCTCCTATAGATCGATCAACCAGACAGAGGACCAATAAGGAAATTGAAAACCTTAACAATCTGATAAATGAATTGGATTTAACAGACATATACAGAATATTACATCCCAAATCACCAGGATACACATACTTTTCTAGTGCTCACGGAACTTTCTCCAGAATAGATCATATGCTGGGACATAAAACATAAAACAAGCCTCAGTAAATTTAAAAAGATTGAAATTATTCAAAGCACATTCTCTGACCACAATGGAATACAATTAGAAGTCAATAACCATCAGAGACTTAGAAAATTCACAAATACCTGGAGGTTAAACAACACACTCCTAAACAATCAGTGGGTTAAAGAAGAAATAGCAAGATAAATTGCTAAATATATAGAGAAGAATGAAAATGAGAACACAACATACCAAAACCTATGGGATGCAGCAAAAGCAGTGCTGAGGGGGAAATTTATAGCACTAAAACGCATATATTAAAAAGGAAGAAAGAGCCAAAATCAAAGAACTAATGGATCAACTGAAGAAGCTAGAAAATGAACAGCAAAGCAATCCTAAACCAAGTAGAAGAAAAGAAATAACAAAGATTATAGCAGAAATAAATGACATAGAGAACAAAAAAACAATAGAGAGGATAAATATCACCAAAAGTTGGTTCTTTGAGAAGATCAAGAAGATTGACAAGTCCCTAGCTAGACTGACAAAATCAAAAAGAGAGAAGACCCATATAAACAAAATAATGAATGAAAAAGTTGACATAACTGCAGATCCTGAAGAAATTAAAAAAATTATAAGAGGATACTATGAACAACTGTATGGCAACAAACTAGATAATGTAGAGGAAATGGACAATTTCCTGGAAACATATGAACAATCTAGACTGACCAGAGAAGAAATAGAAGACCTCAACCAACCCATCACAACCAAAGAGATCCAATCAGTCATCAAAAATCTTCCCACAAATAAATGCCCAGGGCCAGATGGCTTCACAGGGGAATTCTACCAAACTTTCCAGAAAGAACTGACACCAATCTTACTCAAACTCTTTCAAAACATTGAAGAAAATGGAACACTACCTAACTGATTATATGAAGCTAACTTCAATCTAATACCAAAACCAGGCAAAGATGCTAGAAAAAAGGAAAACTACCGGCCAATCTCCCTAATGAATATAGATGCAAAAATCCTCAACAAAATACTTGCAAATCAAATCCAAAGACACATTAAAAAAATCATACACCATGACCAAGTGGAGTTCATTCCAGGCATGCAAGGATGGTTCAACATAAGAAAATCAATCAATGTATTACAACACATTAAAAATTCAAAAGGGAAAAATCAAATGATCATCTCAATAGATGCTGAAAAAGCATTTGACAAAATCCAACATCCCTTTTTGATAAAAACACTTCAAAAGGTAGGAATTGAAGGAAACTTCCTCAATATGATAAAGAGCATATATGAAAAACCCACAGCCAGCATAGTACTCAATGGTGAGAGACTGAAAGCCTTCTCTCTAAGATCAGGAACAAGGCAAGGATGTCCGCTGTCACCACTGTTATTCAACATTGTGCTGGAAGTGCTAGCCAGGGCAATCTGGCAAGACAAAGAAATAAAAGACATCCAAATTGGAAAAGAAGAAGTAAAACTGTCATTGTTTGCAGATGATATGATCTTATATCTGGAAAACCCTGAGAAATCGACGATACAGCTACTAGAGCTAATAAACAAATTTAGCAAAGTAGCGGGATACAAGATTAATGCACATAAGTCAGTAATGTTTCTATATGCTAGAAATGAACAAACTGAAGAGACACTCAAGAAAAAGATACCATTTTCAATAGCAACTAAAAAAATCAAGTACCTAGGAATAAACTTAACCAAAGATGTAAAAGACCTATACAAAGAAAACTACATAACTCTACTAAAAGAAATAGAAGGGGACCTTAAAAGATGGAAAAATATTCCATGTTCATGGATAGGAAGGCTAAATGTCATTAAGATGTCAATTCTACCCAAACTCATCTACAGATTCAATGCAATCCCAATCAAAATTCCAACAACCTACTTTGCAGACTTGGAAAAGCTAGTTATCAAATTTATTTGGAAAGGGAAGATGCCTCGAATTGCTAAAGACACTCTAAAAAGGAAAAACGAAGTGGGAGGACTTACACTCCCTGACTTTGAAGCTTATTGTAAAGCCACAGTTCTCAAAACAGCATGGTACTGGCACAAAGATAGACATATAGATCAATGGAATTGAATTGAGAATTCAGAGATAGACCCTCAGATCTATGGCTTTGATAAGGACCCCAAAGTCACTGAACTGAGTCATAATGGTCTTTTCAACAAATGGGGCTGGGAGAGTTGGATATCCATATCCAAAAGAATGAAAGAGGACCCCTACCTCACCCCCTACACAAAAATTAACTGAAAATGGACCAAAGATCTCAATATAAAAGAAAGTACCATAAAACTCCTAGAAGTTAATGTAGGAAAACATCTTCAAGACCTTGTATTACGTGGCCACTTCCTAGACTTTACACCCAAAGCACAAGCAACAAAAGAGAAAATAGATAAATGGGAACTCCTCAAGCTTAGAAATTTCTGCACCTCAAAGGAATTTCTCAAAAAGGCAAAGAGGCAGCCTGGGAAAAAATTTTTGGAAACCGTGTATCTGAGAAAAGGCTGATATCTTGCATATATAAAGAAATCCTACAACTCAATGACAATAGTACAGACAGCCCAATTATAAAATGGGCAAAAGATATGAAAAGACAGTTCTCTGAAGAGGAAATACAAATGGCCAAGAAACACATGAAAAAATGTTCAGCTTCACTAGCTATTAAGAGAGATGCAAATTAAGACCACAATGAGATACTATCTAACACCTATTAGAGTGGCTGCCATTAAACAAACAGGAAACTACAAATGCTGGAGGGGATGTGGAGAAATTGGAACTCTTATTCATTGTTGGTGGGACTGTATAATGGTTCAGCCACTCTGGAAGTCAGTCTGGCAGTTCCTTATAAAACTAGAAATAAAGTTACCATTCGATCCAGAGATTGCACTTCTCGGTATATACCCGGAAGATCGGAAAGCAGTGACACGAACAGATATCTGCACGCCAATGTTCATAGCAGCATTATTCACAATTGCCAAGAGATGGAAACAACCCAAATGTCCTTCAACAGATGAGTGGATAAATAAAATGTGGTATATACACATGATGGAATACTACACGGCAGTAAGAAGGAACAACCTCGTGAAACATATGACAACATGGATGAACCTTGAAGACATAATGCTGAGCGAAATAAGCCAGGCACAGAAAGAGAAATATTATATGCTACCACTAATGTGAACTTTGAAAAATGTAAAACGAATGGTTTATAATGTAGAATGTAGGGGAACTAGCAATAGAGAGCAATTAAGGAAGGGGGAACAGTAATCCAAGAAGAACAGATATGGTATTTAATGTTCTGGGGATGCCCAGGAATGACTATGGTCTGTTAATTTCTGATGGATATAGTAGGAACAAGTTCACAGAAATGTTGCTATACTAGGTAACTTTCTTGGGGTAAAGTAGGAACATGTTGGAAGTTAAGCAGTTATCTTAGGTTAGTTGTCTTTTTCTTACTCCCTTGTTATGGTCTCTTTGAAATGTTCTTTTATTGTATGTTTTTGTTTTCTTTTTTTTGTAATTTTTTTTTCCATACAGTTGATTTAAGAAGGAAAAAAAAGGTAAAAAAAAAAAAAAAGAAGAAAAAAAGGAAAAAAATATGCAGTGTCCCCTTGAGGAGCCTGTGGAGAATGCAGGGGTATTGGCCTTTCCCACCTCAATGGTTGCTAACATGACCACAGACATAGGGGACTGGTGGTTTGATGGGTTGAGCCCTCTACCATAGGTTTTACCCTTGGGAAGACGGTTGCTGCAAAGGAGAGGCTAGGCCTCCCTATAATTGTGCCTAAGAGCCTCCTCCCGAATGCCTCTTTGTTGCTCAGATGTGGCCCTCTCTCTCTAGCTAAGCCAACTTGAAAGGTGAAATCACTGCCCTGCCCCCCTACATGGGATCAGACACCCAGGGGAGTGAATCTCCCTGGCAACGTGGAATATGACTCCCGGGGAGGAATGTAGACCTGGCATCGTGGGATGGAGAACATCTTCTTGACCAAAAGGGGGATGTGAAAGGAAATGAAATAAGCTTCAGTAGCAGAGAGATTCCAAAACGAGCCGAGAGGTCACTCTGGTGGGCACTCTTACGCACACTTTAGACAACCCTTTTTAGGTTCTAAAGAATTGGGGTAGCTGGTGGTGGATACCTGAAACTATCAAACTACAACCCAGAACTCATAAATCTCGAAGACAATTGTATAAAAATGTAGCTTATGAGGGGTGACAATGGGATTGGGAAAACCATAAGGACCACACTCCCCTTTGTCTAGTTTATGGATGGATGAGTAGAAAAATAGGGGAAGGAAACAAACAAACAAACAGACAAAGGTACCCAGTGTTCTTTTTTACTTCAATTACTCTTTTTCACTCTAATTATTATTCTTGTTATTTTTGTGTGTGTGCTAATGAAGGTGTCAGGGATTGATTTAGGTGATGAATGTACAACTACGCAATGGTACTGTGAACAATCGAATGTACGATTTGTTTTCTATGACTGAATGGTATGTGAATATATCTCAATAAAATGAAGATTTAAAAAAATAAATAAATAAAAAAAAATAAAGGATAATCCTTCAGGAAAAAACCCACAAAATATACTTAAACTCAGAGGCAAACTTAAAAGGAATGGAGGGAAGGAAAACACCATTTTCTTTCAAATTCCATTCTAGAATTTTCCATAATCTCATTTACTCCCCACAGCACTTTTTTTTTCTTTATTACAGAAGTAGTAGGTTTACAGAAAAATTGTGCATAAAATACAGAATTCCCGTATACCACTCTATTATTAACACCTTGCATTGGTGTGAAGCATTTTTTACAATTGATTATAGCACATTTTTATAATTGTGCTAATGGTAGTCCATGGTTTAACATGTACTCCCATGGATTTCTTTTTTTTTTTTTTAATTTTTATTCTGTTACTATATACACAATTTAATATTTCCACTTTTAATCATATATATATATATATATGAGTTAAATCTTATGAGTTAAAAAAATAGACACTGTTTTAGGGACTAGGCTATCAATTGATGCATTTAGGTCAAATACACAATCCTTATGTGAGGAAGTGGAAGAACTAGAACATAAAGTATTAAGGAGAATCCACATTTTCTTCACACCAGGTTACATGCACAGTTTTGACAAGAACAGACTTACCTATGGCCAGATGGAAGACACAGAGCCTGCAAAGTAAATCTAACTATGGTTGTCATCTTAGTCCTTGATCCCAGGACTCACGCTTGGGCGTGTTTCCTTGCCTCTCACTACCACACTTAGTCCAGTGTACTATTCCCTGAGGATTCTTGCTCCTCAATAAAAGATCAAGTTAGATTACAGGGGTTGACTACAACAATTTAAACTCCTAGGAGAATCTTCAATACGTAGGGTGCTCTTGAATACTGAAAGGCCTCTGAGACTCAAACGGCAAGGATTCCCTTGTGAAATTTCAGACACAATGATTTTGAAAGAGATTTGGGAACTTGAGACATATAGTCACGTAGTTTATCTATCTTTAATGTCAGTGAAGAAAGAAATGGGCAAGGAGAGGAGGAGAGGAACATGCTAGTGGATTGAGGGAAAAAAAAAGATTGAAAGGTTCATGGTAATTCTCACACTGTTTTATGAGAAGCCCTTTACAAAGCCTCTCTGGTCTCCCAACCCCAGCCCCTCCATACGCATTGCTCTTAGAATTCCTCTACTGAATTACCATTCACAAAATTTTTGAAAGCAAGAACAAGAACAAAATGACCCAGAACATTTCATTTCTATTCCAGGCACCTTTAACATTTATCCTAGGACCCTCCCTCTGATACATCAATGTGGCAGAATAAAGAGTGAGTGTTATATACACATAATGTCTGTAGTGCTACACAGTCAGTGACAGAATGAAAAGGCACCAGCATCAGAATGCTTGTTTTCAAATGACATGGTGGGATTTTTCTAAATGTCTTAAATACATGGAAATAAGGTTTTCCTGGGATAAGGAAAATATTTTAGTTATATGTTTTCTCAAAATACGGAAATTGTCAAATGAGGGGCAAAGGCACCACTGGTAAGAAGGAAATGATGCAATGCAGTGGATGACATCACCTTCCCCTCTTGATAACTGAATTCAAGACTTATTTTGGGTAAAATTATTGCTTTTAGTTTTATAATCATTGCACAGTTCATTGATCTTTTTATGAAGAAAATATCAAAAAAAGGAATGGTTCGAGTTCACAGACAAAGACAAATGCAATGTTTTGTATTCTAAAGATCCTGCAGTGTCTGTGTGTGAGTGTGTATGAGTTTGTATTGTGACTGCTTCAGTGTATACCAGCTGTACTTCCCATTCTGGAAGACTAAAATTTTTATTTTTTAATTTTGTGATAACATTCCCACAGAGAACTCACAGAGCCTAAACAGAGACATGCAAATAAATGCATGTAAACATATGGTATTTTATACGGCAGAATAGGAAAATGGCAAAAATGAGGAGAAAAGGAAAGAATCACAGACCTTTAGAGTTAGCATAAGCATTAGTCCAAACCCTGTTTTACAGCTAAGAAAACTGAGTACTCAGTGACATGGTTTTTCCAAAAGCATCAAGCTAGTAAATAATATTGAGCCTGGCCCTTGTAAAATTTAATTCCACTGGAGAATGATTATCGGTGAAAGTTACTGGAAAAGCTGGAAAAAGCCACCAATCTCCAGTATTTTTGCTGTCAGTAAAGCTAGAAAACTGTGTATTCAAATTTTCATGATAATATTTAGTACAGGAGGGACAAATGAATCTCCCATCCCTTCCCTGATCTAGTGACTTGCAGTTTTAGACCATGCAAAATAGTCATTAAAAGCATCTCTGCTCCAGGTTTTCTTTAGTGCAAGAGGAAAACATTATTAATGAACATTCAGAGTGTCATTTCATCTAGTTCTGCCCTAGCTTTTCAAGCTCTCTACTGTTCTACAAGGCTTGGGAAAGAGCCAGGTGTGAGACAGCCTTTCAAGCTGATCTTAAAAGTCATAGTCAATAAAACCTGTGGTTTCCCCACATGGATTCCTGCTGGATTCACCTTGGGACAATTTGGGAGGTGTTTACTGAATTTGTTTCTTTTTCTCTACCATAATCCAGTTTGCAGTGCTTAAAATATGGACTAGAACAGATGGGAAAGCATTTCTCCATCTGGGTGTCTTCTTTTCTTCTCATTGCCTTCAGAGATTGAATGGATAGAAAAGGAAAATAATATTTTTGAGCATTTAATATCTATTGTCATTGTGAGTATATTGTTTCATTTTCCCAACAGGTTTATGAGGTATCATGGTCCCCATTTTCAGATGAGGAAACCTTCCCTTAATCTTTTTTTTTCAAGGTCATTTACTGTTTTAGTTTCTTAGGCTGCTTAAAGCAGATACCATGAAATGGATTGGCTTTTAACAGTGGGAATTTATTAACTTACAAGCTTACAGTTTTGAGGCTGTAAAAATGTCTAACTCAAGACATTATCATCAAGATGATGCTTTCTTCCTAAAGACTGGCTGCCAGCAATCCTGGACTCCTGTCACATGGGAAGGCACATGGCAGTGTCTGCTGGTCTCTCCCTTCCCTTCTGGGTTTCATTGATTTCGGCTTTTTGTTTCTGTGACCATCTCTCTGTCTCTCTGTCTCTGTCTCTGTTTCTGTCTCTGTCTGTCTGTCTCTCTCTCTCTCTCTCTCTCTCTGTGTGTTCATCCCATTTATAAAGGACTCTAGTAAGAGGATTAGGACCCTGAATGAGGTATTGACAAAGCCTCATCAAAAGATCCTATACTCACAGGAACGGATTAGCTTTAAGAACATGTTTTCTGGGGGAACACACAGTTTAAAATCACCACCCTTACCCAGAAAATGGTAGATATGGGATTCAAAGCAGGTACTTTTGACTCCAGTGGTCCTCAATATGTGGTCGCAGGATGCACCAACATCACCTGGGAACTTGTTGGAAATATAAATTCTTGGGCCTCATCCCATAACACATTGAATCAGAAACTCTGGGGCTGGGGCCAGCAATATGCTTTTCACAAGCCTTTCAGGTAATTCTGGTGCACACTAAAGTCTGCAGTTCATTTCGGCCCTTCCATGCAGCTATTTATTTGTGGAAGGAGAGAATCCACAATTTTTCTCATTCTTCCAATGGATCACTTACAGCATGGATTGTTTCCTGACTCAGCTTTACTTGTCACAGTTTCCTACATCATAACCTCCACTCCTCTGCCTTCTAAGTCCATTAACAAAAGGGATAGTACTCTGCCTATATACTTAACAGTTAAAGTGGTTCCTTTATTAGAAAAACATGGGAAAATCTTCAACATTTACTTATTATAAAGCCAGTCAATGAGAATAGTTATGAAAATCTAGATTTACTTACAAATTGTAACAGGTTCCTTTTATCATTATGTATTTTTTTATGGCCTGGCAAATGCTGTATCCTAGAGACTATTCTACATACAGGCACATGAAAGAAATATGTATTCTGCTGTTGTTGAGTGTAGTGTTCTGCAGTGTCTTGCTCTGTTCTTTTGTCAACCTAAAGGGTAGAAGGCAGGACACATAAGAACATTAGCTTCCAAGTACCTATGCTCTTCAGTCAGTGGGGAAGGGCAGGAGGGCAGGAGGGATGGCTTTTAAGTGTTGATGTAGCAAGAAGCTTAGGTCAAAAGGCCTGAGTGTGATTCTCTGCCTGGTCTCTTAGTAGGCTATGACGTCCTACAAATCCCTTGATCTCTCAAAGCCACTATTTCTTCATCATTGGAAGGAGGGGCAATAATGACAACCTCTCAGGGTTATTGCATGGTATAAATGAGATTATTTATAAAACACCTTTGCAAACAATAAGTGATTATTTTGACTTTGGCTTATATTTCCTAAGCTCCCTCATACTCTGCTCTTCCAAGATAGGCCCTGAATTTAGGGAAACATGAATCATATGGCCCAAATACTGACCTCTCTACTGACCATAAATTTTTAGTATACGACATTAAACAAGTCAAACAATGGCACATTTAGCGATCACGGAAGCATACTATAGTCTCTAGGATTTTCACACATATACAACTTTTCTCACTAATTAACATTTTCATTTGCCCAACTTTAAAACTTCTAGTTTTACCTAAACTTTTCTGTTTATGTTTTCCATCCCCACCTCAGAAAATTGCAATTAAAATAAAACCACCCTTCTTCAGTTGCTATGCTTTTCAAATGCTCATATTATGTCATATGAACTCCCACTGAGTTTTAATTCAGTTGTTACATGATTTTAGGGATGTCTTTATCTTTCCCAATAAGCTAATTCCTCCCTGCATTTCATCAGGCCATTATTCAACTCTGGTCCTGAATGCCAGTAGTATTTCTAGTACTGCTTGGCTAGGATCCTGAGCCACGGAGAGTAGTATACCTAGATTGGGAAACAGATTAACAAAAAAACACAGTGCAATAGCATCATGTTCCAGGGACTGCAAGCCAATGCAGAGAAGCAGTCACAAAGCAACCTGGTGTGAAGTCACCACAGTCCTGCATGTTCTCTAATCCCATTTGGTTAATATTATGCTAAATCATTTGCATTAGATTCTTGATATAAATCATATAAATCATGATTTTCACATTCATTTACACATCAAAGGGAAAAAAAACCCTCCAGTAACCTAGTAATAGGCTTCATCTACAGCTGATTACACAAAAGGTACAGGAGTGTTCTGGAGGAGCTTTCAAAAAGGTAGGGAAGCAAAGATTAGATAAGAAAAAGATAAGACCTGGTACCACTTACTTCGCTGCAAAAGCCAAACCAAAAAATCTTGACACTAGATGGCAGCAGTGCCACATGTTTTCTTCCCTAATTAAAATGGCCTTGAAATCTTGGGGGAAAAAATGCAATATTAATACACAAATACAACCATATTACAAAATCAGCCTATCTTATTTGACAGCCATTTCCCAACCCTCCTCACACTTGTGATCAAGAAATAATTTGGCATTTTTTCCTAAGTGTGAAATCTTAAGCTGTATGAATCATTGTAATTCTTATATAAGATCTGGCCAAAGAAAATACCCCATATATAGAACAGCAACAATGGGTTTTTACTAGTTAGTGGGATCACTATTTCTCACAAATTTGAATCAAAGAGATTCTTTGCAATTTGGAGAAAGGAGATGGTGTTAAAAGCTTTATAGCAAAACACAGCTAAGAGAAAATCAACCTGGAGCGTGGATCCCATCACAAATATGTATGAAGGTGTTCAATTTCACAGGTGACAATTAATATTGCTGATTGGGATCCTAATACAGTAAAAATTATTTATGAGTTCTAGCCCAGGATGGTTACATTTTGGAAACATTTTTTAATGGCAGAAATCCTTCTTGGTGACACGAGTCATTAGGAATGGCAATGCAAAGACAAGACACTGTTTCTCAAGGAGAAGTCAGCTCTCTAGCTCCTGAAGATCAATTTTTCCTTATAAGGAGCTTGAAATGAACTATTGGAGTACTTAATGGGTCTTAAAAAGCATTTTTGTTCATTTGCTGAGTTATAGATACCATCTGGGGTCTGATTTTAAATCACAGAGGGGGTGACCTCTGCCTGCCTAGTTCAGCCTAAAGAACAGAACTCATGGTTTCCCCTGGGAATTCTCCCATGATTGAGTAGTTCTGTCTTCTTCTTCTTCTTCCGGGTGATAACTCTGACAAAATAGAGCTCTGTAACTGTGGCAAATCCATGTCATGTCTAAGGCTGTGACTTTCAAAGAAGTAAATTTAATTCCTCATATTTAGAGGCTCTTTTCTCTATGAGAGAGAAAAGATTCTTGATGGTAGCTCCAATTACTCTTGTTAGGGCATAACAAGATGAAGGATATCATGGTTTGGTGGTTAAATTTCAAGATTGTAGTCCTGAATTGTCTAGATTCATCAATGCATTCTCCCATAGTGTAGACATCACAGGGGGGAGGGTGAATCTAAGAAAAGCAGGGACATAAAATATTATGAAATAGCTTATTTGATTTTGAAGACTAAGACAAAATGCAGGCATAAGGAACCACTGTGATAAATTGCCATTGGCAACACTGGGGTCTCCATTCCACAAAATCATGCAATGGTGTGGGTGATACAATATTTAATAGAGTTGGTATCCTATAATGTTTCTGAGCTTAGAGTATTATACCCTCTTACCAAGGTGTGGGGCTTTCCATATTCTGGACCCTCCAATTATCTAAAGGAATTTCTTAAATCTTTTTATCAAGAATGGCCTTTAAATGTACCTTAGTCAATCCTACCATTCAGCCATGGTTTCTATTTTTTCATTCTTAACTTCCTTCTTCCTTCCTCTAAAATGCCTTGCCTTTATATTCCCCAAAGACTGTGGGACTACCTCCCCTAATTGGGGAGCTATATGAAATTCTGGTTGATTCTACTTATTCAATCCTAGCTTCATCTCTTTGCAGATTCAGTCAGAAGCCCTGTCTCTTGTCTCTTAGGGTCCCTTTCCATCACTTTGAAATTTATATGTAGTTACAACTGAAGGTATTCCAATATTCTCTCTTTCATAGCCAGACCATATCATCTATTTCAGAGACTCTTCTTAATTTTGCATCTAATCTGAACCTGAAGTTTATGCATGGACAACTCTATGGCAAACGTAAGTCAGGAAACAGAAAAATCGTTATAACTCCTTGCAAATAGTCATCTTGCCAAAGATGATTTCCATTTAAAAAAATGTTTATTTTTCTTTCTTGGAGTTAGAACGTGTGCCCTTCCTCCTTCCACCTGCAGTGCTTTTCCAAGGGCTTTCTCTCTGCTTAGTAAGGAAAGAGAGATCCATAGGTACAGGAAAGCCTCTGCCCTCACAGAATTCCTCTAGTTTGCCTCAAGTTGCTTGATTGCTTTGTTTCTCCCCAGTGAGTGGCGTGGGCTTCCCCCACCCTAGAGCCCAACAAGTCTCCTTTCTACAGCATGCACGCTGATGCGCTGGAGGCAGAATCGAGCACAACACCGTGAGGGGAGCCGGAGGCCCCGAGGCTGGTCTCTGTCTGGGATTGCGCCGTGCCCAGCCTCGTTCCCCTCTCTGTGGGTAGGGATGGTTGAGTCCAGCAGCCACAGCAGCGGCTCCTTGTGCGGGTAGCAGCCTGTCTTCTGCGCTCTCCGCCTTTTCTCTCTAGACTGAATCTCTCCCTCCTCCCCGTACCCCCCCCCCCCTCCCGCCCCACTGCTTCTCCCACTCGCTGGCTCCGTCTCCAGCTGCCTCCTCTCCAGGTCTCTCCTGGCTTCTCCAAGCTTCTCTCCGCGCCTCGCCTCCCTTCTCCCGCAGCCTCTCTGCGTTGGTGCCTTCCTGTCCTGGCCCCGCCGGTCCTCGGTCTCCCCGCTCGGAGCAGCTAAGCCCTGCAGTGGCTCCGGACTTGATGCTATGAGAGGGAAGCGAGCCGAGCGCCCAGACCTGCAGGAGGCGTCGGATGCACTGCCGGTCTTGGGACCGGGATCTCTCCTCCTCGCCTTGCCCTCTGGTGATTATTTGGCTGTGTTCATAGTCCTACCGTTCCTCAGAGGCGACGGGCACATCTGAGAAGAGCCACTGGTTTGGTGTGTGTGTGGAATATCTGCAGACATGACTGCGTGGAGGAAATTCAAGTCGCTATTACTGCTTCTGGTACTGCTGGTTCTGTGCGCGGGGCTCCTCACTGCAGCTAAGGGTAAGATACGCTTATTACCCAGGGAGATGGTCGAACCCTCCCTCCGTGGCCACGTTTTCGAATGAAGCGTCTGTTTGGAGGACGGCGGGGTACCAACTAGCTGGCATCTGCCAGGTGGTTCTCCATCACGGATGCTTGGGGAATGCATTCCCCTGGAATGGAGCTTCCACCGTCGTTCTTCCCCAGCCCTCATCTCTCCCCAGCTCCACCCCCGCCTTTCCTTCCCCCTCACTTAGGCTCAAGGAGATGTCTCTGCTTTCTTGGTGGTTTGGGTTGTTAGGGAGAAAGGAGCTAAACACGAGTTGGGCAAGAACTGCGCTGTGGCGGGGCTGTAGTGCCTCCTCCGAGATGCGGGCACAACGGTTCGGGGTGGGTGGGGGTAGTTTCCAATACTTTCTCCCTGGACCCGAAGCACCTCGGAAAGTGGCCCGGGCAAAGCCGACGTGGCAAGTTTGGATTCTCTGCGGGAATTTTGGTACCAACAGGCAAACACCTCTGCCAGGTCTGCTTCCCCGCATCCTTGCACCCGGTTCCTCTGTTCCTTCTTTCCCCCTCCACCGGACTCAATGAGTGAAGAGTAGCTGCTACCTCTGTACAGTTTCCCCTGCTTCCCTCTCCCGGACTTGGCTCCTTGCAAGTTGTAAGGAGTTGTCGAGGTGCATGAGGAGAGCAAGGAAGTCCTGGATGGGCTTTCTTCTCAGATGTTTTCACTGTGATCACTGGGTTATTCCCCTTTTCTATTCCTTGTCAGAAGAAGGTCTCTGGTTCGCTCCTGGGGCTTAGGACTCAATGAACTTGGTTTTCTCCTTGAAATGAGTTAGGGATTGTTTTCTCCTAACTAGGCTAACAGGCTGCAACCTCGGGGCTGGCAACAGCTCGTGCACTTGTCTATTCTTTAGGAAAGAAAACAATCTCCCTCTTGATTCAGAGAAGGGAGGGGGAGAGGGAGGGAAGGAGAGGGGGGAGAATTGATTGATTTTTACATTGGAAAGTAACTGCCCCCATTTCCTCATTTTAGCCTCCTTGGATGCTTCCCCTATCAATCACCCCGCCCTCCCCTCCTCCATCTCCGACTCCTGGGATTGTATCTATATAGATTTTTTTTTTTTTCTTTTCCGTTTTAAAGGATGGAGTCAATTAAATCTTGTGGCTTTTTTAATGGTCATTTGCTCTTTCCTTAAAGTCCCATTTCCTCTTTAGATTCTTCCATCTTATTTTTCACCCATCTTCTATTCCTCTAGTGTTCCAGATTCAAGGGTGGTTGACATTGCGAAGGAGGACACTATCTGGTTCCACTAGGAAACTCCAGATCGACCTGAGAGAGATGGAGAGAAGTGCAGATCAGGCTTCCTTTCCCGGTTGCTCTTCCCCACTGGGGGTCCAGGGCTGGTGAAAGCCTGACCTCTCCGCACCAGCCCCTCCATGCAAGCACTCACATTCACGAAGGGGTGTCTGTGGGAATGCTCCCCTAGATCCGAGGTAGTGAGGTAGCGCAAACGGTGGGTCTCACTAACCTGAGCTGCTGGAAGTCTTTTGGGATTGGGAAGCTTCCCGCAGAGAGCGACCCTCTGACCACCCTGCCCCCCACCCCCCGCAGAATCCAGTATGCCCTGTTTTGGCGCGGCTGCAGGAAATGCCACCCGGGGCACCGCCAGCGGAGCAAGGCCAGACTGGCAGAGGCCTCTGGTCACACTGTACTTGCTGGGATTGGAAATGCGAAGCAGGAATAGTCGAGGGCAAAGAAGGCTGTGCCTTGGAGGGGTGTTCCTCT
This sequence comes from Choloepus didactylus, assembly GCF_015220235.1. Classification (NCBI taxonomy): domain Eukaryota; kingdom Metazoa; phylum Chordata; class Mammalia; order Pilosa; family Megalonychidae; genus Choloepus; species Choloepus didactylus. Next base: position 40,137,214 of record NC_051326.1, read on the forward strand.
GTGCATTGGGGGTAGGGTCGGAGCAGGGAACAGGAGACAGACCGGACTTTACCCAGCTAAGCCCTTGCGTGGAAAGGAAACACCTGCCACGCCACTCCAGAAAACTTCCCGCCCCTTTCCCCCATACGCAAAGCCTATCTCGGCCCGGGGCTTTCTCTTTCCCGGGCAGCTCAGCCTCAGGGCGCACTCTCGGTGCACCCCCCCCTCCCCCCTCGCATTCGCTCACTCCGAGGTCCCTTCCTCGGCAATTAACAGAGGTTGCTGCGTGGAGACAGCGTCACCTCTGCCTTTGCTGTTTAATAATCTGCACACGTGTGTGCTGGGTGGATTCCGCCCCCCCACGGGTGGACTGAGGCGTCAGGGAGAAGTGGGGGCAGGGAAGTGGGGTGTGAAGGGGAAAAAAAGGGTTCCTCTGGCAGACCTGGGGCAAACATGCCAGCGGGGCGTGAACTCCGGGGAGAGGGGCAGCTCCAGAGAGCGCGCCTCCTGCCCGCTTGCCCTTGCGCAGTTCACGCTGGACGGAGTCGGCCCCTGAGGTCCCGAAGGCTTTGGAAACCCCGAAGTGGAGCCCACCGTCCCAGGCTCCTAGCGTGCGCGGCGCGGGGATGGTGTGGGGGTGGGAAGCGGAGGTGGGGAGACTGGAATATTCACTGCGCTATTGTCTGGCTGAGCCTGGGGGCGGGAGTGGGTGAGCGAGCGCACTCTGCGCTCGCAGAGATGAGATGCGAGCGTGTGTGGCGGCGTGGGAGAGTGGGCTGCAGGCAGGAGTCCAATGACGCGAGCGCCGGAATCGCGGTTTCTGCGCTCCCGGGAGTGAGGGGGGATCCTTCTCCTTTTGCTGACTGAAGCCCCCAGAGGCCAAGGTCGAGCCTCTGTCTTCCGGGGTCCGTGCTCGGGCTCCGGGACTCGGGCGCTCGCGCGCAGTAGGACTTTCCCAAAGCGGAGTTCGCGGGTTGGAAGGCGCCCCCGTCCACTGCCAGCGGCAGCTGCGCCCAGGGCACCCAGGTGGCGGCTCTCGCTGTGGCAAGGGAAGGCGGAGAGTTTTTGACGTGTGGGGCGTAATTCGTGACCTGTTTGCGGAGCCGTGACAGGCTGGAGGCTCTGCAATTGTGGTCACTAGAACCCCTTATGGTTACTACCTGAGCCATCATCCTCAGCTGATTGTGTTATACGCTTCAATAAAACCTTAGGGTTACCACGGATTCTTTTTTTCTTTTCTTTTTTTCTTTTAGCTTATTAATGTTGTTATAAAGGTTGGTCCCTCGAGTGGGTCGCTCTTCAAAAACATCACATTTTCATGGGCCACGGGAGAGGGCAGGAAGCTTTAAGTATTTTCATCTAGCAGACAGGTGGAATAATTCATTCTCTAAGCGCTCAGATTTGCGCCTTTTAACCGGGGCTGATCTGTTTTGGGAAGCAAAGTTTTCATCTCGATTGGCTCCTGCTTATGGGCAACGATGAGAATGCATGTATTTGAAGCCGTTATCTACCCAGAAAGCATCCAAAGGGGAACACGTCTAATACCAGCACAGAGCAGTCTCACAGCAGGAAGCCTGGGAGAGAAAGGTGCAGTGTTCGCAAAATGCTTAATTCTAACCTTCAGTAACTCAGCCAGCAACGAAATTTGAGGATACATTGCCAAATTTCCAGAGAAAGTATATAACTCAACCTAAAGTGTGTGGGGAGGGGGGAGGGGGGGAGAGGATTTCCCAAACCTGCAATCTTCTAGATGAGTTACCTTTTTAAAAATTCGTATCACTAAAAAGGATGTTGAGACTTTAATTAGTAGATCATATTCCTTCACGATAGGGCCTCACTATATATGCTCTCTCCTGGTGAAGCCAAAAAACTCCCGTGAATATGCTGTTGTTATAGAAAACCCCTAATCCAACATCTGCTAAAAAGGTGGACCATTTAAAATGAAGTTAGTATTTCTGTATTAATGATTTACTTAGTAAATCATATATTTTTATTGCATTATTAAGGGAATTTAATTTTTCTTTTCAATGCAAATCTTTTCAGCCCAAAGCTTTCTATCGCTTCAGTGGCATCCCAATTTAGTTCATAGTTTGAGATTTTAAGTCCTTAAAAAGTTAAGCAAGAGGAAAGTTGGCATCCAAGGTGACAGGTTTTGCAAACTTGAATAGCAGGACAATGTCTCATCAAAGAAGTCCCACAAATCAAATAGTAGGTAGTAAAGGGGTAGTAGAATTCCCCCAGGTCTCAAGCCTCACCTCTAACTCAGGCCTTGGGAGAAAAGGGAATCACTATTTTTATATTGGCTTTCAGCTGGCCAATCATGCTGGTTAAGAAGTTGGCCGCAACTACAGTGCTTAGAAGTTCTTACAAGCAAAAACAGGTCCTCCTGGGGGCAATGCTTCCTTAGTCTCCAGTTTATTGCCTCAAACACCAACACAGCTTCAAAAATGTCAAGACATAGTTCTGCTTCCTTTAAGTAATAGATAAGCAGTGGTGCAGTGGTGCAGTGGCCAGTTAGTGCTCCTTGCAGACTATACAGCAAATCTAGTGTAGACATTTCTAAGCTGTCAAAATGTAAATAGTATATTAAATACACCATGCTCTATTGAATTCTGAATGTGTCTCTGGTAGTTTTTCTGCTGAGCTCAGAGTGAAAATAACCTACTACAACTTGCATACATGTACTTTAAACTATACTTTCTCTTTGGCCTTTTATGTTTCTTCTGGTTAAGTCCAGTTCCCTTGGTAAGATAGTTAAGAAGTTGAATGGCTACTCCTTATACACAGTAGATGATAAAATACACTTTCTTCAATTTTAATTATATTTTATTAGCCAGTAAATTAAAGAAGAAAAGAATATCTGGGTACAGGTGTAGATAGTCTATAATCTACAGTGTTTGTACCTTTGGGTTGTATGGACAGGCTTTTAAAAAGCCTGTTGGTATGTATGACAGTAGAGTAGGAACTCAGATTTCTAAGACAAGCAGGGGTAGACTATGAACTAAATTGGGATGAATCTAACCAGCTCGGTAATGTGGTCTGACCACCACAGCCAGCCACAAAAGTCAGATATATTTTGAAACATTAGTACTGGCCTGGTTGTACAAACTGAAGCAAAGGATTAGATGTTTTGACTGTGCCAAAATGAGTCCTTAAGGAGATCATCCCTCTGACCTTGCTTTCAATAGCACAGACTCTTAACTCACTAGATGTCTATTCCAAAACAGCGTTATCAGTATAAAAATTTAAATAATCATGTATATATTTATGCCGAAGTGCAATGACATAAGTACTGTCCACAATGACCTTAAAATGACATGCCCCTTGATTACTCAGGTATGTATATTTAGGGTGGAATTTAGCCACTAGCCTTTAGGTTGATAACTAACAGAATTAAAATTTTCTTTACATCAAAAAGAATAGAAGAAAATTATTTAATTGAACTAGTTCCAACTGAATGATAAAATAAGCTTTACAGAAATACTGTACTTTTTGTTTTGTTTTGTTTTGTTTTGCCAACAGATCAATCCTTTTCTATCTATCAACAAGAAAGAATGTGAAACTTTTTTCCATTTTGATTTCAGCTGAAATTTTCTTTAAACCATTTACATTAACCAGAAATTTTGGGAAGAAGTACATGCCATCAGTGCTTTAGGGAAGTGGGAAGTTCCTTATCTTCAAACATATTTGTTCTAGCTGGCTGACAGATTTCATCATGCACTAGACTTCCTTTCTCATTTAACAAAACCTGCTCTGAATATATTGCAAGCTTTCTGAGGAGGAAGAACATTTCAACAAATTAACTTTAGTAGAGTCAGTGTTACTTGGACTCACAGTGGCTAATTTGTCTCCATCTAAATCTTCTTTGGTGAATTAAAAAACAAATGTAGTCATGTACATAGTAAAATAACTACTATATTTTTCTGTCACTAATACATTTTGCAATTTATTAGCTGAAATCTTTTTGCTTTACCTTGTACAAGTTTTTCCTCAAGAAAGGTTATAAAAAAGAAAATATTTCATTATTGGCATTCCATCCAAATATGTGTACAATAGAAGGAATATTTCCATCTTAGTGCTAATAAACTTAAGACAATTTTGTTCCATCATTTGTAAAGTAATGTGATGAATAATGTTATATGGTTTAAAAAATATATACTTGTTGCCAACAAGAGATCAAGAGAAATACAGACATAAAGGAGTCAAATTATTGGTGCTGCCTCCCAGTTTTTTCACTAACTTCTAGAATATTATAGCAATCTGATATTTAAATTATACAGGGTATTGGCTCAATTGTAAGTGCCTTTTATTTTTTTCATCTTTTGAGTTTGGATATTCTCATCCTCCATAATAAAATTCAAGGAAAGGTAATATGACATGTAGATATGTTAGATGGAAACCCAACTTTCTGTCTGAATTCTCCAGATAATTGTAAGCCAGATGAGTCCCAAGGGAATCAGAGCAGGGTTTGAGGACATAAGCATTCCCTCAATGTCAGGTGGTGATATTATGTTTGTTTGCTTGGCTTTTTTTTTTTTTTTTTCTTTTTTGGTACTAAACATGTCACCTTTATAATTGTGGATATCAGCATTATGATCATGATGTAGAGTTTTTTGAATATTCCCTAGGATTATTATTCACAAATTTGTATGCACAAGAATCACTTCAGGTCTTATTTAAATGTAGATTCCATGGCCTTTCCACAAAGAGATTCTCATTAAGTAGGTTTGGATCCTGTCACAAACCTGTATTTTATGCTGCAAATCCCCTCTCCCAGGGTAATCTTAATACAGATGATCTCACACTGGAAAGAACACTATGCTGGTTATGGGGTGGTGAAATATGATTTCCTACTTTAAGATAGTTAAAATGCAATGGTTATTTTGCAAATTCAATAATTTATAAACCATGGTGCATATATATACACACACACACACACACGCACATACATATATATGCACACACATATATATGCATATCCACCCTCCCTTTTGATAAAAGGCATAAAATTCTGAGCCTTCACAGGCTTTTTAATTAGCCTACAAAGATTTCATGATGAACATACTATATTACCAAATTTTGCAATTATTTCAGAAGTTTTCTGCTTTATCATCAGTGCTTCCATTATCAATGTTCATCACTCTATGCTTTTTAATCTTTTAAAAAAATGGTTTTTATAACAACACTGAAATTCAAGCTCCTTGTCCATTATGTTTATATTATGGCAGTCTTCAAGGGATCATTATACTCTTTCATATAAAATACTGTACAAATGAATTATTTTATGATTTTTTTCTTTTACTGTTTAGTATACTCTGATAGGATTAGTGTTATGTAAGAAAGAGCTAAATGTTAGATTAAAATTCATATTATGTGGGGAGTGATCTCTAATGAATTAAAAGCTTTTGAAATTATTTGTGAACTCTAAGCAATCATTTTCCAGATGCCTGGTGAATTCTTATGCTTTGATTCAGAGACTTTTTTTCTCTTGTTATTAAATAATAGAGAGTGTCTTCATTGATCTCTAACAAGTGAGTAAATTTATACGTGAAGTTTATATTCATGTAAATCATATGATGGACTTGCACCATGCATATTCCTTATAAAATTATACCTCCATGACAGTTACATGACTGTTGTTCTTAAAATCTTACCTGGTAGTGCCGTGATTAAATTCTCACTTCCATTTTTGACCAGTATATTGATTTTCAGCACCACACATTTTGATTCTTATGCAAAATGTGTAATTATCAAGGTAGAGAAGAGTAAAACATAGTTCCTTCTTATGAAAGCGATGGGTTTTCTGCAACTTGAACATGTTCATTTTTCTTTCAAAGAATGGACTGCAAGAGTGTGGTCATAAGGCATCAACAATTTTTGTCACTGTGTTTTAAACTTTTTTTTTTTTGGTTAGGAAAGCAGTGTACTTTGATGGATAATCCAGCTGTGGATAGTTGAGTCTTGCAAGGTATCATTGGTGCTTCCACTCAGAAAATATGGGTGACCTTAACAATATAAGACAGGTCACATTTTTATAAGAAATAAAACTAAATGGAGCAGATATTTCCTTCTATGAGTTAGAAATGTAAATTTCTTCAGCATCAGTCTTACATTTCTTGTTTTTTCTCATTATATTTCTCCTTTCTTTATAAAATATAATCGTTGTAGACAACTGAATTAAAAAGTTAATAGCTGTTAGCTTTTTGTTTTGTGATGACTGCTGTATACATGGGTTTGCAGGTTACCTGCTTCACATGCATGTTTGATTTTAATCAGAAACAATATAAAAGTTTAAGAATATAATTCCATATATATGTATTTTTAATTTGTGGACAATATCAAGGCAAAAAGCAAATGGGAAAAATCTTTTTGTTAATATTAGGTGGAATTATTTTGATTTATTTTTGCATTTGAGCCTATAGGCTGAACTACCACCATTTTGGGGGAATATCCAGATTTTCAGTCTGTTACAATTTTTATCAATGAAGACCTAGGGGCCAAAGAAGAGATTTGGGAAATCTAGACTCTTAAATAGTATGGCAGTGATCATTTTTCTCACTTGAAGAATAATGATGCTTACCAACCCAAATCACTCAACTCATTACAATTGGAATTCATAGAGCCCTTGCTCTTTACCTAGGCCACATTCTTAACAAAGAAGTTGAATCTGTGATTGCCCCCAGGAATCTTCATTCTTTCTTTAGAAATAAACTACAATCACTTGATAAAATTAGCATTTGTTCAGATATTGGACTATGTGCTAGGACATTCAATGCATGAAGCAGTGTTTCTGTAGGAGGTGGAAACTGGAAACTTGCTAGAGCTCCAAAGAAAGAATAGGAGTTGGGTGAGAAAATAAACAAGAATGCAATCAGTGAAGTTAGAGTGAGGGTGTTGAATGAGAGGCTGGTCTGAGGACAGGTGAAAACCTTGTTGTTGCTATTGTTGGCAAGGTTAGGGCAAAATTAAATGTAAATTAACTTATGCAGACTGATGCTCCAGGAAAGCATAGGTTATTCTATAGCTTCTTGAAGCTAAAGGCCAGATGTGGAGCATGATAAACTACTCTCAGGACTATTTCCTGAAACATGCAAACATGCAATTTATTTTATGCCTTCCTTCCTTCTTTCACGCTCAACGACTGTATCAAGACTTGTTTGAACTGGTCATCTGTTTATTGGAAACTAGAATTTTTGCTACTTTTAAACTTTTTTTTTCAAGTCCGATGATTGCTGCCGTAGTGATTGCTGTTGTTACTATTCTATAGTTTTTTGTATTGACATCCAGAATGCAATACGACAGAACCATGTATGTGGAAAAGAAGAACTTTTTTGGTTTTCTAATTGTGTTTGTTGGTTTCTCAAACACTGTACATGCTTATACAGAATACGGAGTACTTTCCTCAAACTGACTTTCAAAGACCTCCCAAATCTGGCTTCAATCTATCTTCTAGCTCTATCCCCTGCACTATCTGCTAGTGACTTTCCACTTCAATGAAATGAGTTCGAGGCACATCCTAAATGCACTTTATGCTTTCTCAACAGCAAGTCTTCCCATTTAATCTCATCTATTGTAACCTTCACCTTTATCTCCATTTATCCTAAGCCTACCTATCTTTGAGAACATTTCTAATTACCTTTCTCATAATTCGATCATCCAATCTCAACTTCATCTAAATTTCTCTCTCATAATTTAGGAAATCTTTGTTTTAGTTTTTTTTTATTAATTGGCACTGTTAGTTTGCTGTGGTTTTGCTTTTGTGTTTTACATCTTAATTCCTCTATAGATTTTGAAGTTCTGGAGAGTTGAAAGAGACTCTTGCAGCTATCAAACTAATATAGTGCTTCCTTACACATTACTTATTTTTTTCCAATGAATAAATGAATGTTCTCAGCCTATATAATGTAATTGATTCTGTCATTTTTTAGTGAATCAAATTAATGTGTTGTAAACATTTTTTGAAAAGATTCATAGAAGAAAAATGACACATCAAAGGTATCAGTAATGATTTCTTCAATCACTGTGCATAATTTATTTATTCACTGACTGAGATTAGAACTTGCAAAATAATTAGTATTGAAACCTGATCTCCAAGTTCATATTGCATTATGCTTATTTGATTCATTCCTGTTTCCTTTTCATGATTGTTTCTTTTTGTATACAGAGCAAGGTATTTGGGTGTTTGCATTTTTTGTGTGTGTGATAACAATGTAGTGATATTAGAGCTTATTCAGCAGAGATGTCAACCTACAATTGTCATTTTGATCTTCAAGACTATTTTATCTCTCAGCTTTTTAATTTAAAAGAATTACGTAAGAGGATTATGAAACAAAGAAAAACTAATCAGTCTCTTTCTTTTACAACTACAATTACAAAGTTACCTTTCCAGGCCTCTTTTAGTGGTAACGAGAGGAATAGAAGGGACATGTTGTTGGGGTATTTAAACGATAAGGATTCTTCTAAACTAAAAGTAGAACAGTAGCCAAACCAAACTTTAGGGTATGATTTATATCTCCTAGAAAAGTGTTTTTCTTTCCATTTTGGTGATGGATGGACAATAAGAACCCTTTTAAAAAGAGTCGGTATGGAAATAATATAAAGTGTCATATGACAGGGTGAAGCAACTATAATTTGTTCTGTGAAGTTGTTTCCCTCACCTTTTATATTTTAAGAATGGACCTATAGAGAAGGAAAAAAAAAGTATACATGTTATATATTTTCTGTCATTTATTGCAACTTTAAAATTAGAATAATGCATTTGAACCACTTTTTTATGCCCTTTAATGACAATGCTCATTCTTTGTTCCAAAAATAAGGAGCATTAGAGACAGAAAGCCAAAGGCATTTGTAGCAAGATAATTTTATGTTGCCCTCTGTTCCTCATATTTATCCTCTCTGCAGGACCAGATGCCACCAGGAAGAAACAAAGAGCTAGAAAACAGAGTTAAGAAGAAGGGCCGACTGGAGGGGCAGTCTTCCATCTTAATACTATTTGCATTAGTTATCTATTGCCCTTTAATATCATTACCACACATTTAGGAGCTTAGAACAACTCACATTTATCATCTCACAGTTTCTGTGGCCTACCAGTCTGTGCATGGCTTAGCTGGGTCCCTGCTGTAGGGTCTTACAAGGCTGCAATCACAGTGTTGGCTGGACTGTGGCCTCATCTGAGGCTCAACTGGGGAAGGATCTGCTTCCAGGCTCACTATAACTGTTGGCAGAATTCATTTCCTTGCAGTTGTAGGACTGAGGGCTTAAGTTTATTGCTGGCTATTGGCCAGAGGCTACCCTCAGTTCCTAGAGGTGCTCCACAGTTGTTTGCCATCTGGAGTTTCCCAACCTAGCCGCTTGCTTCCTCAAAGCTGGGAAGGAGAGGGAGACTCCAGCAAGTCGAGCACTACAATCTTATACATATTCACATGCTCATAATCACATGCATCCTGTGACCTTTGCCATAGTCTGTTGGTTAGAAGTAAGTCCCAGGCCCTGCACAGACACAAGCAGGGAAGAATCACACAGGAGCATGAACACTGGGAGGTAGGGATCACGGGGACCACCCTAAAAGTCTGCCCATCACACTGTTCTAGAAAAATGTTAATATAAAACAGCATCTCAAAATCAATAAGCAAAGTTCATGGGACCTGACTAATACTGGGCAGAAAAACAGTTATTTTGCAGAAACAACAAACATAAATAAATGTATGAAAAGATTCTCAAACTTATTAGTGAGCAAAGTAGTGTAAATTAAACAATGTTCTATTCCCCCAATACTTTGCAAAAGTACAATTGAAAATATCAAGCATTAGCAGGTGAATAGGGAAAACACTCCCATATACTGTTGTATTTGGGAAAAATTGGGGAGGGCATAATTTGACCATTCCAGTAAAAATTCTAAATGCTATGGTATTTTGACCTGGACATGTATTACATTATGCAGAATATATGTTTATTTATAAATATATAAATAATTATATTTAATTTTATGTATATATGATAATGAAAAATAAGATAAGACTTAACTATTCATCATCTTAAAATGGCTGCGTAAGTTATTGCATATCACACAATATTTCTTTTTTGAGAATGTTTCCAAAAATTTGAGAATGTTTTGAAAATTCAAAATAGTATGTATATTATGATCTCATCTTTGTGTAGGGAAAATTCAGGATACTTGTATGTGAATGTAAAAATATCTGAAAAGATGCATACATTACACTATGCTTGAAGTTTGTTTGATTTTTTTGGTTAACTATGTCAGACTTCTCCAAATAAAATAATAACTCATAAATTAAAAGAGATTACCTGACCAGTAGTGGGGGCGGGGAGCAAGTAGATCTCACCAGAGCACATTGATGTAAAGAACAGAGATAGAATATCAAGTTTTGAACTTGAAGCAGCCTTGAAGTTTATAAGTTCAACTCTCTCATTTTATTTGTGTCCAGAGAGATTAAATGTCTTGCCCAAATGCACAGGGAAAATTAAGGCAGAGCTCAGTCTAAGCTAATGCTCCTTTTTTATTTTACAATGCTCTCCTTACAGCTCTTGACTATCCAACATTTCATCTCCCCACACACCGATCAGACTAATGCATCGTCCTCTCTCTCTCACTCCCTCCTTTCCTTCTTTTCTTTATTTCCCTCAGTTTATTACTTTGCCTCTTGTACAAGTCCAGCTGAAGAACTGAGGCTTTCCTCTCTTGAGATAAATATGCAGGCAACCCCTACTTCTAATGTTTACTCACTGGGAAGAGCAGTACATCTAGGAAGTTCTGGGCTCAAATTTAAAAACTAAGATTATCCTGCATCTGGAGAAACACAATATTCAAACTTTAAGCTTCTGAGTTAATACAGAGCTGCTAGTGATGCCACAGAAGCCCTCAGCAGGATGGAAAAGAGTTAAAGGATTTTGTCACTTTGTTAAATACTTAACTATAGTTATTTCTTTTAGGTCATTTTCAAACACATTACTGTGATGCTGTTTTGTTAATTATTTAATATAGTCTATACCAATATAATTTGAATTATAGGTTTTTCACTCCAGTATAGTCAATTCCAAATAACTCATGACATTAAATTTCACCCAACTGAAATATTTTATTAGAACTGCTCAAGTTAGTACAATTAGACATTTGAATTTTTAAATTTCTTAATGATTAAAATAAATTGAATTATTAAATGATTTAACAGAAATGAAAACCAGCTCATCATTAAGTTGGCATTTAATATCTTATGGTAGAAATAATTTATCTCAGTTTTAATGTGCTCAGGAGTTCCATTTTGCAGAACATAGCTACACAGAAAGGCAGAGTTGCATGTGTTTCAGATCATCTGCTCTGCAGTGAGACAACCAGGGTTCAGATCCTGCATTTGTCCCTCATAATGCCTCATAATGTGGGTCCTTTGGATAATCTTAAAATTTTTGAGACTCAGTTTCTTTAATTTTCAAATGAAATGGCTACGCTGCTCAATATTGTAAGGATTAGATGAATAAGCACATGTAAGATGTTTAGAACAGTACTTGGCACTTATTAAGCTTAAATAAATGTTAGCAAGTATTTTATTACAGCAGACAAAAATTACACTTTCATTTCTAAATGTGGCCTTAGAAGAGATATTCGAACAAGTCCTATTTTTCTGAGGATAAGTTATTTGTGTGTGAGGTTTAATAATTATATTTGTATATAAGTGAGTAGTAAAGGTTTTGTAAGAATAATCATTATACCACCTTCTAGAAACTTTTAAAGTGTACAAAGTGATTTTACTTTTGTTACTTCATTTACAGACAAAAAGAACAGATTCTCAGTAAGATCAAGTGGTAGTAAAATCAATATCATAATTTGAAATTTGTGCACCGAATTGAGCTTGAATAATAGCAGATGTTCATTAAAGTCATTTAAAGAAGGTATTTTTTAATAGTCATTTAAGATCAGGAGGCACTGGAAATTTGAAGTTACAATGAGAAGAACAATAAAAGAAAATAACAGAAATCTTATAAAATGCACAATTGTTCTGAAGAGCAAATTTGTCTAAGATACTACTATATTGGTTGGGGGTGTTCCCAACAACCACAGGGAGCTTTTGTAGGCCGAAAGAGTTCAGATATTTTTTTAAATGCTTAGATTTTCCTCTCCAAATTATCTGAGGCTACTTTTCAAAAGAAACTTAAATTATGTGCCTTGCTGATTGAAACATTTGAAAATAATGGTTAAATTGGTTATTTACTAGACAATACAGTCAATCTATTACCTTTTTGAAAGTGAAGAAGAATTACACTGATTCCATTGTCTCTGGGGTTTTTGAAATCTTTAAGATAGTTAGGGCCCAATTCACTGATTTAAACATTTTTTTTAACCACCAATAATGGAGAAATCAATAGTGTTAAGACGGCCAATATGATCTGGCCTCTTCGTAGTATGAAGTCTCGTGACTCAATGTGTGATTAACTCTTGAGTTTAAAAAGCTGCCTGTACCTCATCAGCCTGCTATAAGTTTGAATATCTGTCTTGAGATGTTAAAAGTTAGGGTCTCTACATGTGAAATCCCAAGTGATAATGACAAGAGTAAATCCAAAATTGTGACATTAGAATTAGATGTTCTTTGCAGGGCCACATGGTTGAGACATTCAAAATTAAGGGTACCTAAAATTCAAGTGATGATTATGAAATATGACTATTTCAAAGTCACGTATGCCAGTTTTGGCCAGTGACATGATTATGTGTCTCTCTAATACCTGATGTGCCCAAATGCACAGCAATAGCGAGGTTCTATAAACATGTCTCTGCAGGGTCTGCAGAAAAGAGCAACATTTGAAGTCCTGAGAATTGGACACTCAATGAATTTTTGAATGAATTAGGTAATTAAGTATTTAATGGATTGCTCCCCTCCTTAGACTATGCTTAGCCCATTCCTATCAGGCCAGCCCTATATTCACTCAATTAAGATCCTCCTTCAGGCCCCATTGCTTCCACACTCAGTGCAATCTTCTCTAGTGAATGCCAACTGGCAGCAATCTAATTTGTGGTTCTGTAACTTCATTTCCGAATGGGGGCTCTTTAGGAGATGCTCATTCAACATTATTTCAGCAGGCTGTACTGAGAGTCTATAGTCTGCATGCCCATGTAAGGCAGTAGCTTTGAACGGATATGCATTCTGGAGAGTTATTTCAGGGAGATCATTCCCAAAGTGGTCTTCCGTAAGTACCTGCCTATGTGATGTTCTTGGGGGCTCTGAGTAAGTAAGTTTTCATGCTGTTTAAGAGCCTAGTGAAAAGGAACCATTCTTTCCCCAGGAATATGAATCCATTAATACTCACACATGTGTGTACACACATGCACAAACACACACCACTCCCACATTACTTGAAATAATTTTGACTAGTACCATATAAAGAGCTGTTAAAATGAGGTTGTGAAGAGTGGCACTGTGTTTTTAGTAAATGTTATGCATGGCCTAACCATTCCTGCCTTATTTCAGGAAGAGGACTTGTAAGTTCCTAATCTTATCTTCGCAGAATTGCTCATACTCTCCCTTGGCTATTCTTGATAGAGTTTTGTGATCAATCAAATATCTTGTACTTTTTAAGTGAGCTGGAAAATATTTAAAAGTATAAGTACAAAAGTAATGATAGACATTAGATAAAATGTTTAAGGATGAGTGATTGATGAACACATGCGCCACCTTGAGAAAAGCACCATATAAATATTGATAGCAAAAGTAGTATAAAAATGAGTACTTCATCGACTCTTACAATGGGCAGTTCAAGTATATATGGGAGACACCTGACAAATTGCAGTATGAGAAAAAGGCAACATATGCCCTCATTTTACCACTTCAGAAAGCTATTGATGTTGTAGTGGACTTTTCTTTATGTTTTTAGCAGATTTACAAATGTATCTCAACATATCTTTTAGCACAGTTGCACTAAAGTGGCACTTACTTAAATGAATATTTGGTAAAGAAAGAAAGCGGTTGAAGGAATAGATGTATTTTATACCTAGCATACCAAATTTACTTCTAAAATGAAAGTCATTTCCAACAGGAACATGCTAGGGATGGGGGTGGGGGTGGGGTATTAAAACAAATACAAATACTGAAGAAAATACCATCTCATCTTATTTAGGATAGATGGGGTAGTTGTAATGAGCTTCAATATGTGATGCATTTGTTTTCAGTTATTTTGAAATTACTGGAATCTTTTGAACATTGTGAAAGATCGGTCAGTAGAGTTTTGTATGTATTGAACTTTATGCATAAGAAAGAGCTAAAAATAATATACAATATTATCGGAATATTATGACATGACATATTTTTATATATTGTTATTAAAATTCTAACTAAAAGTCAACTCTTTTCTTGCATTATTATAAGAAGGCTTCACTAATTTAGTATAGAATGTAATAGAGGAAATAAGTTTCTTAAGACATATAAAAAGAAACTAAGGAAAGGGATAGTACAGCTTTTATGAGGCAGTTACCCATAGAATTGCAGATGATTGTTACGGAAAAATTTCATGATTTGTGATCGCCCCATAAAAATAACCAACCAATTATGGACCCTTAAATTTACAAAGTTATTGCCGACAACCAAACAAATTTCCATTCAAAATCAGAAACAAATAAATGTCTATTCTTTTACCATTCCTTTTCTTTTTTTTTTTTTTTAATAGAGCAGTTGTAGGTTTACAGAAAAATGCAGATTTCCCATATGCTCACCTCATACAAATAGTTTTCTCTATCATTAATGTTCTGGTTTACTATAGCTGCCATTATAAAAAAAAATACCAGAAGTGGATAGGCTTTTATAAGGGGGATTTATTAGTTCACCAATTTACAGATCTAAGGCCATAAAAGTGTCCAAACCAAGGCATTAACAAGAGGATACCTTCACTGAAGAAGGGTCGGTGGCGTCCGGAACACCTCTGCTAGCTGGGAAGGTATGTGGCCGGTGTCTGCTGGACCTTTGCTCCAGAGTTGTGTTGCTTTCAGCTTCAGATTCCAGTGGTCCACTACTGCCCTTTGTAATCTGTATTCTAATTTATGACTATGAATTTTCATATTTTGAATATTTCATAAAATTGAGATCATACTCTATTTGTCTGGCTTATTTGACTCCATATAGTGTCTTAAGTTTCAAGATATCTCCAAGGTATCAGAACTACCATTTCTTTTTCAAGTACATTTTCTTATACTAAATAAAATTATTTTATTAAGATATGTCTAGTCTGTGCAACACAGGAACCAATATTTAATTATTGTGGAGTGGCTCATCTTCTGCCCTTTCTAAGCTCCATAAGTAGTATCCCATCTTTTTACAAATTACAAATAATTTGTAATTTATTACAAATTAAGTGACCCATGTTATATGGGTTCCCCTCTCTTTTGTTTTTTTCTTTCTTACTTCAAATGCATATATCTCAGTATCTCCCCTGAAATGATATACAGCAGATATTCCTTTACATTACTGTAATTTTAACTAATTACCCGTTGAGTTTTTTCCTCTGATATTTTGACAATCTCTTTGATAAATACAAGTCATCTTGGTGTATTAAGACCACTAGGATCTGGATTTCATCTTAATTCAATGTGACCAACTGGTCATGCTGACTATCTTTATTACTTGGTTCTCAGCTTTCTTAGAAGATAAACGTTTATTTCACCTTTGGATTAGAAGCCTCCTTTTCCACCGTAATCACTAGATATGAGTACCTTTAGTAGAGCTGTAGAAAAAAGTAATGGTTTTCTTAAAGTTTGCCCTATATAAATTTTGGAGTTGAAACTATTATTTAATAACTTTCTCTTTTCTTAACCCCAGTATAAATATTAAATGTCATTTATTATTTATGTGGAACTTAATACAGTTGCTAAGTACTCATAATACTTAATAGCACACAACATCTTTGGGAGACAGCCAATACTGTATTTTATCATCTCATATTTTCCTGACAAAGAAATTGAGATTTGAAAAGTCACCTTCCCTTAGCCATGTGTACTATATTGCAAGAACCAAGACCAAGGGCATTATTTTTCAACCTCTGTTTTAATCTTAGGTCTCTATGTCTAGTTATTATTCTCCTCCCCTTTTCAACAGCACAATGCTGCTACAGTAAGAGAATTAAAAAATATATCTATGTTGATGTTTATTTGCTTTACAATTAAACTATAAAATGTTTACCAGGGTTTTTTTCCTGAGGAGCTGCACATGTTGAACTGAGTCTTTGGTGATTTTTCTTTAAATAGTTTTCTAGTGACTCTCACACTCAGAACCTAACTATATATAATATCTGTAGAATCTTTTATGTTTCAATCAAACCTTTTAAGTATATCTAGATTCAAATGATGAGGATTGGTAATAATCAAGGAAATCTTTTTAATATTGAAGCTAAATGTTAACTAGCTTGCTAAGTACTGTGTGACTATGCTCTGTAACATAAAACCATGCAGAGACTGATTAATCTAAAATTCCTCTTTGCTTTGTACTGTATAATTTTACATCATTTCCCTTTTTAAAAATTACCTTCCCCTTTTATTTCAGGAAACAGGCAGTCTTTGAAGAAATACATTTTTAGCCAGGTGATTCTGTTGGATTTTTTATGCTGTTATGATAGGAATAAAGGAGGCTCCTGATTGCATTCAGTTCAGAAGAAGTTAAACCATTACACAGATCCTTAAGTTTCTCCTTTAAATCTCTAGGTTAATTAAAAAAACAAACAAACAAACAAAAACAAACTGCACATCCTACAAGCCTGCCACTACAATATAAACCTCCTGCAGTGTACTGGTCAGGAGGCAGGATAACAAATTGATATTCTTCTGCCATGGAGTGCACTTAATGGCATTTGGGAGATCTCTGGAGACACAAAATTAGACAAAAATATAAGCCAATCTTATGCTTGGGTGCAGAGGCTTTTTGAGTACTTATTATAGTGGGCAGGCTATTTTGCAGGACTCTTTAGGTGTCTGTGGAAGGTGATTGTCTTTACGTTTTTATATTGATTTTCAAAGGAACACATACAACCTAACTCCCAGAAAGAGTTCTAGGACCAAAACCAGGAAACATCTATACAAACAAATCATATTGATAATATAAGTAAATTTCACATGTATTACTGAAATTAATTCAAGTAGTCATTCAATTAACTTTAATGAGCACCACTTATATGCCAAGTCCTGTGTTAGCTGCTATGGATCCAAAGTGAGTAAGATAAAGTCTCTGCCCTCAAGAATTTTACATTCCAATAAGGAACTCAATTCTAAATAATGTAATTAGTGTAATCAAAAAAGCACTGAAGAAAGAAAGATAATGGATCTTCAAAGAAAGAATAAATATTTCTCAGTATGCTATTTTATAAATAGAAGTTGGTATGAGTTCCTTTTGATTGCCCCAATATTCTGAATGATTTAGATATTATGCATTATTTTGCCTTCATTACAATCTCTTTGTAAAGATGTGAAATATAGAATGATAGGATCAAATCATACAGAAAACTCAAGTGATTTGTAATTTTTAAAACTAGAGCTACTCTGGCAAGTTAACCACACAATACAGTCTAAGAGTACCTTCCCAAAAGTAGGTGTCATTGAACAAACATTCATGGTGTTTCATTTTGTTCCAAATATTGGGTTAAATTCAGTAGACAAAATGATTAATAAGACAATATCTAGCCCCATATCATGGCACTTTTAATTCAGATAGAGAATGTGCTTGTAATCAGACAATCTCAGAAATAAAAATTCCTTACCTAACGCAGAATTTCTTTATTTAGGGTTCCTGCACAAAATGTTAATGATTTCTCTTTAATAATTTAGTGTCTGTGCCAGATTGGATATATTATGTCCCCCAAAATGCCATTATCTTTGATGCAGTCTTGTGGGGGCACACGTATTGGTGTTGATTAGGTGGGAACCTTGTGATTGAGTGTTTCTGTGGAGATATGACCCACCCAGCTGTGAGTGACACCTTTGATTAGGGTGTGACCTTTTGATTGAATATTTCTATGGAGGTATGTCTCCACCCATTCATCATGGATCATTATTGGATCATTGGAGTACTTTAAAAAGAGCCACACAGGCCCAGACACTGCTGCAGCCTAGAGAGGAACGTCCTGGGAGAAAGCCATTTTGAAACCAGAACTTTGGAGCAGACGCCAGCCACGTGCCTTCCCAGCTAAC
This sequence comes from Choloepus didactylus, assembly GCF_015220235.1. Taxonomy (NCBI): domain Eukaryota; kingdom Metazoa; phylum Chordata; class Mammalia; order Pilosa; family Megalonychidae; genus Choloepus; species Choloepus didactylus. Next base: position 40,155,362 of record NC_051326.1, read on the forward strand.
AGAGGTTTTCCGGACACCATTGACCATCCTCCAGTGAAGGTACCCGATTGCTGATGTGTTACCTTGGACGCTTTATGGCCTTAAGACTGTAACTGTGGAACCAAATAAACCCCGTTTTATAAAAGCCAATCTGTTTCTGGTATTTTGCATTTTGGCAACTTTAGCAAACTGGAACAGTGTCCTATTCCAGGGTTCCACAATTCCATCAGGGAAAAAAAATCTATCTATATACACTATTTCAAATTCTCCATTCTTATAACTTTTTTTATGTGCTGTCCTAATTCTGCCCACAGCAGTAGCATATATTACTCCTACTTTCAACTGATAGACCTGAAAATGCTTGGAAAAGATATTACATCTCTTAAATTCTCTCAGCTTTTTATTTACCCACAAATTTTTTCCCAAGATTCTTAAGACTTTCTTCAATTGTCATCTGCTATTTTTGAGATAAGTTGCTCATGAATAACTATTACCCCTAAAATGCATGATGTCTACTCCTAGTGAATTGCTTTTATGGAAAATATGTTATAAACAATACCATACTAGTATGTCTCCTCAAATAAAGGTTTAGAAGCTATTTCTCCTCTAATATGAATCAACTAGTCAAGTCAACACTACATTTGAATTATCTTTCCATTTATCATAATAGGAATTCTATGAATGTGTAGGAAATGTAATTTATAAAAGATCGGTAATATTTGTACAAAGGACATGATAATAGAGAATAAATTATGCTTTTCCTCAGAAATATTTTCAACCACATGTGTGCATAAAAATAGGAATAATATTGTCACAAATATTTTTATGCATGCATTTGCAATTAGAAATTATAGTCTTTACATAACAACATAGCCTACTGCTAAATACATTTCTAACTTAAAACTCAAGAAATGATATTATATAAAAATAAATCTTCCTTCCTTTCCCTCTTTAGTTTCATAATAATCATGCAAAATAGCACCTTTGTGCCAACTTGCACTCCAGTAAAAAGTAGGATTATTAGAAGCTTGGGTTGAAAATTATTATAGAGAAGTGAGCCTTCTAAAAATTCCTACTTGAGGTAGTGTGTATTTTACCATAGGGTTGCTCCAATTGATTATTTTGTAAGATTAGGATAACTTCATGATCCAAGAATGAACATAGAGGAATTCCATGTTGAAAAACTTAATTTATAAAGGGTTTTAGTAAAAAGAATATTTAACCACAGTGTCAACTTTTCATGTAATGTGCTTAATATAATAACATTTTTCAAACATGCCATTTTCATGTCAGCATATTCTTGGCTTTCAAGTTCAAAACACACAGATTATAAGAACTGTAATGGACCTTAGGTTTTATTTGGTTCAAAGTCTTAATTTGGTCTGTGAAAGAAATATGGTTCAGAAAAAATCAGACATAGTTAAGACCAAAATTAGGGCTACAACTCAGGACTTCTAAGTCATATCTGATCCTCGCACACATAGATGCCTCCCTATAGGTGACCATATGTAAATTTCTTAAAATTCTTTTTTAAACACATATCATAGGTGAACTTAAAATTATAAAGGTGATACAATATTACATAACAGTATATTTTGTTATTTTCCTTTGTCAGAAAAATATTGAAATACTTTTCTAAAATGTATGATACTTTTATTTTGGTGATTAGAACTAGGGTATTATGTTGTTCTCTAAAATGTAGTTGGAAAATGATGACTCAATTCTATGGTTTTACAAAATCAAAGCAGTGCCATTTTTCTCTGCCATGGAGGCAGTATGGTGTGTTATAAAGGCATTAGGTGGGCTATTATTCACAACTTTTTACCTAAATTCCTTTTTACGATATTTTTTAAATAGCATGGTCACAGCAGTTTTTCATTATTTCATATAATAAAGATATTTTGGTAACAAAATAAAAATCATTAGTATTTATTGTTCATCTTATATGCTGCCCAAGATTAGTGTGATAAACCTTAGAGGGTTTTTTCCTTTCTTTTTTTACTCTTTTGTTACATGACTATTAAGATTATAATGGAGCTCATAAATGATTTGCTACATAGAACATCTTTCAAGAATAATGTCAGTATACTGAAGATGGAAATCATGATAGTATTAGCAGTCAGAATTGATAACATTTCTTGAACCCTTTTGTTCTGGATGCTTTAATACCAATACTTCTGCAAGATATACTTATCTCTACTTTACAGATAAGGACACTGAAGATCATAAAGAATACCAAGTTTTACCAAGTTGCCAAAGTGAATGAATGCATAAAAATGAGTAAGATTCAGGTCTGAAGCCCAGTTTTCCACTGCACCATACCTCAAATAATAAATTAAGATAATAATTCTTCTCAATTTTTGAAGCCTTTTCACATATAATTATTTCCTACATTAACTTTATATTAATCTAAATTTCATTTCCTTATTTGATTATTGAACACCAAATTACATTTTGATTTTTGGGTATTGATGAGGTAATTAATGTATGTACCATGAAAAACAGGTTAAATATCTAAAATGCACAAAGTTTTTTAGTATTTAACCCAATTTTACTGTAATAAAACTAAAAATAAGCCTTCGATAAGCAGCTGTTTCAGACATCTCTCTTTTAGCATGTTCAGAGTAACACTATATCCTACTTGCTTAAGTAATGGACTACTAGTTGACAAAGATTTTAAAAATAGACTATGCTAAAATACTAGATGGCAGCCTCACTTGGTTTGTAACCTATCAAATACCGGAACAGTGAATTCTGGCTGAACAGCATGGACGAGAATGAGTGCCAGTGAGACCTGAATTTTCTGCATGAGCCCCAGTGTTACTGGCATGCCCAGGTGTCAAAGGTTCAGAAGCAACAGGATGGCGTGATCCCATGTGCATGTTAATAAATACTAGCTGTTTAGGTGGAAAGTTGAACTGGGAAGTTTTGAGATATAAAGGTCATCATTTCCTAGAGGTTTACTTCCTAGTCCCTTGGTGGAGGGATCAGTAGATCAGTAGATCAATAGATAGTTAGGTGAGATAGAGAGAGGATAGATAGATGGATGGATAGATAGATAGATAGATGATAAGTAGATAAACAGACAGATAGATAAAAAGGTAGATTTTATAAAAAATGGCTCCTAAATATGGTCTGTATTAACCTGTCCTTATTGGACTTAGGTATAAGCATCCTCATTTCATCTTATTTGGGGTTCAGTGGTGAAGGAAAATATTATACAAAAAAAATACCAATATTCTGGTATTTACTAATTCCTTACATAAAATTTTTATCATTAGAAATTTAAAATTCCCAAATATCTCTTATATAACATTTTCTTTTTGAGCATTACTGCTTGTTGATCAACTCATTTTGGGTGTAAAGATGATGATGACTAGGGAGATCAATATGCAAACAGAATATCACATGATAAAGGATATAATAGAGTCTGTATGAAGTGCTCAGGAAAATTAGAGAAAGCAGCTAGCAATGAATTCTGTGAGCTGGGCAAAAACTCCACATACATGGTGTATTCAGGATGAATTCTGAAGAATGAGAAATGGTTTTCCAAGAAAAGAGATATCCTTGGTTTCAAAAACACTATATAAAATGGATAGAGGCATGAAAGAACATGGAATGATGCAGGGCATAGCAAAATGTTTAGGCCATGCCTGGGAATAGTGGCAGTTGAGATCCCAGGGTTCAACTGGGAGCTTTGAGTGCATCACTAGATATTGTGGAATTCAGCCTACAGGATGGGAATGAAAGACAAGATGAGTCACCATAACTTTTGAAGCCAAGAGAGGCATGGTTAGGTTTGTTAAATAAACAGGAAAACAAACATTTGCAAGCAGACATATCTAAGTGAATTAGACAGGACCCAGTTGTTGAGAGAATATTTGAACTCAGTTCTGAGAGAGGTGAGAGAAGTGATTTGATTAAGAAGAGTCAGCTTGAGTTCCGTCAAGGGAGGTCATACCTTAACTAGCTTTCTGAAGTCTCTGGAACTATTCCTGGCATGATAGATAACAGAAATTCAGATGCTTTCATTTACTTACAAACATTTGACAAGGTACCACATCAGAGATTAATGTGTAATGGAAAGGTTGTTGAGGCAACAACAACAAAGCAAAACTATTGAAAAGGTCTTATGGGAAAATGAAAAATAAATTTAATAATTGATTCCTATTATAAAGAATTAGGCTAGTTTGGATTATATTTATATCCATCATTTTAAAGGCATGCAGGTAAAAATTAAATTTTGAATTGCACATTTTCTTATACCAAATTCTATGCAATAAAGATTTTTTTGTACTTAAATAATCTTATTGCAGAAATACAGCATTTATAATTTTCCTGCTTTGAAGAAATCAGTTCTTTTTCATACTTGAAAAGAAGTCCATCATGAAACAAATTATATTTCTCAACTAACCTAAGAACTCCCATTTGGCTGGCTTGGTTTATTTGTCGGATTCAATTACACAAAATGATGCCATTTTGAAAGTCTGATTATGTTGCATCTTCCTATCATCTTTATGTAAGAAAAATACATCATTTTCAATTATTTTGGAAAGTATAGAATGTTCTGCCTCCACATCTGTGGCATGGTATTGTAGGCGTATGCATGCCTTTGGAGGTATGATATTAATATTTCATTTGTTGCATCTTCCATTTATACTTTGTGTCTGGCCACCTTCCTATCAAATTCTAATAGTTCTGTAGATGTGTGAGTCCTGTGACCACAAGACAGTCTCATTATTGATTTACTAATGCTGTGTTAATGCTGTGCACTTAGTCTTATTATCTCTTAGGTAAGAATAATATCTGAGATTTATGCTCATTGAAACTGAAGAATAAAAACTTTTGTAGCCTAAAGAACTCAAGTATGTACTATTTTATAGATATACATATATACACATATATATATACTGTAAAAATTAGAAATATCTAATAGGAATTTTCAAATTGGTAGGGAGAAAAAACATTGGCTTAAGATTAGGTACAATAATGGAATAATAATTTCATAAGAGTATATGTAAAGCATGTAGTGTATTCCCTGGCATGACTTAGGCACACAATGAAGGATACCTGCTATCTTAGTAGTATTTATTAATAATATACTTATTTATAAATATGTATTATTCATAGAGTGACTTTACTATGATGGAAATTATTATTTTTCTCATCACAATACTTGAAACATCTGGTGACTAACTGTTCAGATTTAAGATTGAAAGATGATTGAAAAGCCTAAAGAAATACCAAAGAATTGATGTAAACTCAATCTAAGCATGTTTTAGCCTTGATTCTTTCCTGTTATGCTGTTTCTTTGCAAACAAATGAGAAGAAAGAGCTCTTAGTCTTTAAAGTTATTCTCTGAACATAATGAGTCTCTCTCTTTGATTGATTCCTATATTTGTCTTAAGACAAGTTTGTCTGCTCAGTCATTTCAAAGCAATCATTGATTAACTGAACTAGCTGTTACCCTCTGGAGGAAACTGTGGCCTATAGTCAATTTCCCTCCATGTAATAACACCAGAAGTACAAAACAAAAACAAAAACAAAAACATAAGGTAAAATAGCAAATTGTAAAATGTCAATATTCTCTTTGTAATTTGGAACATGAGATTGCCAAAGCTTCAGTCACTTTAGATGGTATTTTTAACTGTGCATGTGAATAAGAGAAAAATGCGCTCATTCAACTTTTGTAATTTGAAGGGTATGTTGACAATGTACCAAAAAATCCTTGAATTTTTACAGCTTAAGTATATCTGAGTTATTTTTAATCAAGGTACATTTCAAACACCAATCCTATCATTCTTTTTACATACTGTATCTACAAAAAGAATTAGAGTAACAATTTATTGTCTTAATTATAAATGTTGCTTATAATTTATTTGCTTTTCCATTGTTCTTATGTTTCTACAGAATGAAAATCTCTGTCTTTCAATCACAAATATATTTAATATGCAAATTTGACATGAGAGCTGGGGTTTGAGATGTCCACAGTTCCTGTAAGGACCTTGAGATATATCCCATTAGGCTCTAGAAAAGACAGTTGTTAGCCATCATCTTTACAGGTAAACTTGGTCCAAATATCAGGAGATAGTTTAGACTCCTTCTGATTCTAGTTTTTCTGACACTCATAAATGTTCAGGTAAAAATATTTCAATTACCACAAAGTATCCATCAGTCTGATTTGCATTACCAGATATGAAGATCACCTTAACTGGTTTAATGTGAGTTATGGTCACATGTGCTAAGGAATCATTCTCAAATCATATGTACATCCCACCTCCGGCTCTCTTTCTCTGTGTCTGTAAGCATATATATCCTCACTATTTTAACATATTTCTCCTCTATTCAATGTGAGAATGCATTTATTATGTCCTAAGTGTTTGTGGAAGCCCATAAAATTAGATTTAAATTCAATCATTCCCTCATAAATATAACCACTAATTTCACAATACCTTTTAAAAGTTCTTTCGTGTAT